>NC_048316.1:722962-740496 GCF_013100865.1 Trachemys scripta elegans | reverse complement strand
TATTCCAGATGAGGTCTCACCAGTGCCTTGTATAATGGTACTAACACCACCTTATCTTTACTGGAAATACCTCGCCTGATGCATCCCAAGACCGCATTAGCTTTTTTCACGGCCATATCACATTGGCGGCTCATAGTCATCCTGTGATCAACCAATACTCCGAGGTCCTTCTCCTCCTCTGTTACTTCCAACTGATGTGTCCCCAATTTATAACCAAAATTCTTGTTATTAATTCCTAAATGCATGACCTTGCACTTTTATCTTCCTATCCCGGTCCTTCTCTGTATTAGCAATACCTCCCAGCTTTGTGTCATCCGCAAACTTTATTAGCACATTCCCACTTTTTGTGCCATGGTCAGTAATAAAAAGATTAGATAAGATTGGTCCCAAAACCAATCCCTGAGGAACTCCACTAGTAACCTCCTTCCAGCCTGACAGTTCACCTTTCAGTATGACCCTTTGTAGTCTCCCCTTTAATCAGTTCCTTATCCACCTTTCAATTTTCATATTGATCCCCATCTTTTCCAATTTAGCTAATAATTCCCCATGTGCAACCATATCAAATGCCTTACTGTAGATATCTTTGTAGATACCTTTCATCTAAGGATCTCAAAATGCTTTACAAATGTTAATGAATGTCACCTCATAACACTTAGGTGATGTAGGTGTTTCACCTGCTGTATAACCCATAGTACTTCTAGCAGCATCTAGATGTTCCTTGAAGAGCTCCATTTCAAGTAGTGACCCAACCCTACTTGTGAGATCTAGTGGGATCACAGCGCAGGGACAACATTGCTGCACGCAGATAGACTCTCACAACATGAGTATTACCTTAAATTCCTCAAGCGGGTTTTTCGGAGCTGCACACTTTTCTTATAACAAATTGCATATTGTTTTAGATTGTATCAATGAATCCCATGAGGAATTTGCAAAATAATTGTCTGGTTAAGGAGATTCAGAAGAGAATAAGGAGATAAGCAGAACAGTAAGCCTGAACACTGCCAAACTATGCCCTTTTAACCGGGAACTCATGCTATCTAAGCATCTTAGAGCCCACTTAGAAGGAAATACTGTGGTTCAGGAAATTTCTAATATAAGTCATAAGCAACTTCATTTTAAGTTATAGGGATGTATTTTCTTCTGCCAGTTTCTGTGCTGTTTTCGGAACAATTTAAGATTATCTATTAAATGTAACCTAGATTCTGGTGCGTTGATCAATGAACAGACTAATATTCAGAATACTCTGATCACTGAGCACCTAAGGCTAAATCAAACTGGAATCCATTTAGTTAAAATTAATTTTAAAGCAATTCACTACTTAATGAATTCTATAGCCCCATCTTTTGGTGAAGGAATGGGATTTTAATTGGTTTGTCTAATCTCAGGTTAATATTAACCAATTTTTTTGACTAAGCAGGTACCACACATGATAATTTAAGACCTCTGTCTGTATTGAAGGCAGTGACAGAACGAAGGTTGGCTTTCTGTATGTGGAATTGCTCTATGACCTTTGCTACTAACCTAATGCCACTGAAAAATAAATGCCACCTGTGATACTTCAGCTTAAATGTAGAGGTTTTTCTTTTGTGAAGTCTCTTTCCGTTTACATCCTTCATTTGGCTTCAATTACATGAAAATAGAAGCTAAACCCATAAATATTTCCAGCCTTTGCATTTCTGCAAAATACAACAGAAGGGGGAATAAGCTACGAATCCATTGTGGAGGTCTCACTTCTGACCTTGTGATCGGGGACAAGGCATTTCAACCGCTAGTTGGGGATCTGAGTGCAGGATCATAATCTCTCTGGCCAGAATTGGAGCTACAGTGCCTTAATCTATAGCAATTCGTAAAAGAAGAAACACGGTGCTCCGTGTGTTAGCTTTCCCAAATATTCCACCAGTGTCCACCTAATGAAAGTTAAGAAACTTCCCACATAGGGCATCCAGAGACTGTACCATGTTTAAGGAGCAATTCTTTGAAGTTACCTGATGCTGACAGTGCAATTTAGATATTGTGATAATTGGCAATTTAGAAATACCTGAGATTATGTATCTAGTGGGAGGCAAAGTAGTCTTGTTCACCACTTACTTGGTATCTACTATTCACTGATTCCATACACACGGATTATGATGAAGTGGGAATGTTCTTAATGTGGTCTTTGAATACTGAGTGGGGGGAGTATTGACCTGGGAAGGTTGCAGGGGAGTTTTGCTGGGACTGTCTCCATTGGGGATGGGAGACTGGCCTTGAGGGAGGATACCTGAGCACGTAACATGAGAACCCAGGAGGGGGGTTGGAGGCCAGGTAACACCTCTGCCCGGGAAACTGGACAAAGGCTGGGGGAAGAGCCGGGGGGGGGGGGAGTGAGACGGCTGGAGGGAGTTTCAGTTTGGAGCTGGCTGGGGAAATGGAGAAGAGCCAGATGGGGCCCTGGCCTCCCTGCCTCTCTCCCTCCCCTCGCCCCCCCCAAGATGGACTTGACTGACTGGGTCCTGTTGTCTGTACCTGCAAGACCTGTCTTGGACTGCGTTCCTGTCGTCTAAATAAACCTTCTGTTCTACTGGCTGGCTGAGAGTCATGGTGAATCGCAGGAAGCCAGGGGTGCAGGGCCTTGTCTCCCCCAACTCCATGACACGGATTTATCCCTAGAAAAAGACCTGCCACTGATATATTGCAATAATGAAGCCTTTGAATCTTGAAGATGAAGCATTACTACAAAGCAGATCCTGAGCATTACAAAGAGCAGCTCTATCCCAAATGGGAAGTGCAGGAGCGGCTGCCCTCCTTACATAAGAGCAAATTGTTCTGTGTGTTGTGCTACTGCATTACATGCTCCTTGTTATGGGACAGGAATGGAGTTTGGGGCCAGCAAGTATCTAGGGGCACATCCGGCCTGGTGCCAGCCCATCCGCAGGTAAGCAAACCCTGGGCCAAATTAGCATGTTTGGTCATGTCAGGTCTGGGCCAGGTTAGTATCAGTTGCCTGCAGAGCCTGGGACCAGTTAGCAGACATGCAGGGCCAAGTTAGTGCTAGTGCGTGTGTGGCCTTGGCCTAGTTCACATCAGCAATCTTTGGAGCCTGTGCCTGGCTGAGTTGATGAGTTGCTTGGCAACCATTTACCATTGGCAGGTACACAAGGCCTAAGCCAGGTTAGTGTCAGTGAGCATGTGGTGCTTGGGCCTGGTTGGAGTTAGTGGGTCCTGGACTGGAATAATGTCAACAGTGGGGTGGTGGGACTGTCACTTAGTTAACACTAGGGAGCGGATGCTAGTTCCCAATAGCAGGGCCCATGTCTGGTTAGTATCAGCTGGCACACAAGGCCTGGCCTAGATATGGAGGTGGGCCTCAATCAATGTTGGTGGGCATTCAGAGCATGTGAGCACTGTAATTAAAAACTTGCGGCTAGCCTTTGTCAGCGGACTTAGACTCATGGGGGTTGGGCAGGGCTGTTTACTGGTGGTGTAGACATTCGGACTTGGGCAGGAGCCCGGGCTCCCGAACCCCATGAGTGGGAAGGGTCCCAGAGCTCAGGCTCCTGCCTGAGCCCAAATGTCTACACCACAATTAATCAGCCCCATAGGTTGAGCTCCCAAACCCAAATCAGTTGACACGGGCCAGCCACAGGTGTTTAATTGCAGTGTAGACATACCCTTAGAGCCCACGTAGCACTGATCAGTATCCTTGTGTCAGTGGGCATGTGGGGCCTGGATTTGGTGCCCATAAGGTTATCACAGCACTATAAGGGGTCTGAATAAATTGTTTGCATTGCCACCATAGAGTTATAACAATTTCTAATTCTCAGGCTTCTCAGGAAATATTGATTGTTAAATTATTGCCTGGAAACTTTTTGGGACACCTCAATTTTTTCCCCACCTGATAGGTAGGGTGACCAGATGTCCCGATTTTATAGGGACAGTCCCGATTTTTTGGGCTTTTTCTTATATAGGCTCCTGTTACCCCCCCCCACCCCCTGTTCTGATTTTTCACACTTGCTGTCTGGTCACCCTACTGATAGGCTACCGCCTGAAATGAGAAGACCAATTCTGAGTCAGCATAATGATATCTTAAAAACCTTTTAATACAACATGAGCCTGCAATGCATCCCAGAATCTCTGTTGGAGATTATCCTAAATAAACAGTGTCTGTTTTTCTCCCATTCTAAATGGTGGGATTAAAATGCTAAAATGTTTAGCTTTTCTTTGGATTATTTTCTTAGAGTTGGGTTGGGTTAAATTTGTTTTTTGGGGAATTTGTTCATTTCTCATTTTTTGTCAAATTTACCCTTGACATATTTGAAAACCTTGTTAATCTTCAGCATTTGTATTTTTAAAATAACTATATGGTGGAAACTAGCAGCCCATAAAATCCTTTTTAATTCGAGTCGACCTTGTGAGTGATGATCTTGCACAGAAGAAACAACAGCCAGCCTCTTAGTACATTCACTGATAAGCATGCGTTTTTAATGCACACCTGAACCTGGGTTTTCCTTCGCACTAATCCTGTTATGGGGCATGCTAATGAGGCCAAGCCTGGCAATCTTATTGTTTGCAAAGTATTTTCTTAGTTTCTGAAGGTTCCTGCGATGCTGAAGGATTATAAATCAAGATTTGTGAAACCTTTTGTATTGGGATAAAATGGTCAATTCCTCTATTAGAGAGATTATGCAAAGAGAGAATATGTCACGGTGCAGGGTGCTATCCAGGTTTTATTGCCATGTAGATTGGAGAACCGGCATTACTCAGGCATAATAGAGTGCTAAGTAAATTATTCGGGGCACCCAAACAAGTGCAGATAAAACCTGGATTCCACCCCTCTCCGTAACATTAGTAGTTATGCCGTGATATCCATATCTGGGAGAAAAAGATATTAAAGACAATTTGAACAAGATCTAATGATAGGATTTTGTAATACCCATTTGCTTGTGTCTTAGTTAATATAAGTTTAAAATATTACTGAGTTTTACCATATTTAGGGACAGTTTTACAGATGGAAAGAAATTTTAAAATCAAGAAAAACAAATATAACCTGAAAGTTTTCTTTAATAGAAAATAGTTGAGCAACTTCCATGCTACAGCCCCCCTTTTTAAAGCACAGTAACCCAACAACAACCCCTTCAGGGACCACTTAGCCCCCACTTTTCACAGAGCAGACCCCTGAGAATGGAGCCACCTGGAAACCTTACATCTCCAATGCTCTGGGGCACCTACTTGGACTGTTCCCATAGTGCTTGATATATTTCTGCTGGAGCTGAGTAAAATGCCAGTGGAACTGAATCTGCCACAGGAAGAGTTTTTATCTTCTTAAAACCAAAGAACATAATTCAGTGTGAACAGAATTCCCATTTGGTCCAGTCTTGCTTTCTAGATTCCCCTGAACTAAGTTCAGGAATGGAAATACCAAAGGAAATGTTTGAGAGAGGCAGTGCTTCTGCCATGAATCTGCTCAAGCAGGGAACTACCATTCCCATCAATGCTCTGACTACTGATTTATGATCCTCCAGGGTAGACATGAAGGCACATCCCCTTGCCCAGCCCAAATAGCAGGGAGTGAGCAGCAGGGCCGGCTCCAGGGTTTTGGCTGCCCCAAGCAGTCAAAAAAACCAAAAACAAAAAACCCCCCCGCAATCGCGATCTGCGGCGGCAATTCGGCAGAAGGTCCTTCGCTCCGAGCAGGAATGAGGGACCATCCGCTGAATTGCCGCTGAATAGCTGGACCTGCCGCCCCTCTCCGGAGTGGCTGCCCCCAGCACCTCTTGCCAAGCTGGTGCCTGGAGCCGGCCCTGGTGAGCAGGAACTCTGTGGGAAGACCTTGACCCAGGAACTAATCTGGCACTTGGTGAAGCAGTGGCGGCATGGCAAACCAGGAACACCAGGGAAGGTGGATGCACAGGGGAACCGCCAGGAAACTGTCTATTCTATTTTATTCTATTCTGTATTAGTTTGTATACCATATATCTGAGCATCTTCCAGTAGTGCAGTAAGCAACATGACTACACGCTTGTCACATGTTGTTTTTCTCATCCTCTCCCCAGAAGGAGAAGTCTGTGCATTGGAATGTCTTGTTTAGGTATGGTTTTATTATGATGATGTCATTATTAAATAAACTCTACCTGTTGCTGTGTGTTTAGAGACGGTAAGGTTAAAGAAACATACTTTGCACTGGGAGCGGAAAGGGGTGTGATTTGTGATGGCCCGGAGTTCCTGAGGGAGTTCATTCCGCAGTCTTGGACTGCACCTGGAGAAGGTTCTGTCTTCCACACAGATGAGCTTTACAGTCTTTGTCCTTGACCTGCCAACAGTCTTTTAGGTATCTTGGGCCCAGGCCATGGAGTGCTTTGAAGTTAAGGACTGAGACCTTGAATTTCATTCGCAATTCAATGGGAAGCCAGTGTAGAGTGGAGGTGTGATGTACTTTGTGTTACCGAGGAGAGACACTGCAGGGTTTTATACTAGTTGGAGTTTCTTAAGCACTGCAGGCTTCATGCGCAGGTATATCACATTTCTGTAGTCCAGCTGAAAGGTGACGAAGGCATGAATATCTGATACCAGGTCTTCATCCACCAGGATGGGGCAGAGTGTCACTGCTGGACATCGCTGCCAGTTTCAAGCCTTTGCAGGACTTGTGGAGAAGCAGCAGAGACGGGGCAGGGAGCCACTGTGGAGTGGTCCCTATCGGACACACCACTAACTGATCCTGGACAGGAAACCTCCAAGTTCCCATTTGCTTTTAATAGAAGACTGGATTAAAGAGGGCATCCCAAGCAGTAGGCCTGTAGAGCCCTAACCCTCAACTGGAGTGCTCCCCAGGGGCCCAAACAAGAAATGTTATTTTTCACTTTGAGTTGTAACTGTTTAAGCTACTATTCCTAGGGTATTTGAACCTTCCCCTTTCTTGCCAGCCATAGTAAAATACCATTTTACTTTAGCCATGTGTCTGAGTGGTTAGTGGGACCCACCAGGGTGGCAGTGTAATTTGCCCAGCTGGTGAATTTGGTTGGCAGGGTTTAGGGGTAAGGTGCCATAGTGACAAGGTGTCAGAGGACTACTTGGTGGGCAGAAATTAACAACCCTGTTGACTGATGTTTTACCCCTGAGCCCCGAGAGTGGAAATAGGCCCGTGGAAGCAGAGAGCTATGGCAGCCAATCTTCATGCCTGAAGCATAGAGAGGGGGTGGCCAAGGCTGTGCCAGCTGGATCAGCCATTTTGAATGAGCTGCCCGACTAGATGGCTGGAATGAGGCCACCAAGCTGGATTTTTGGCCCGCTGCTGCAAGGCAAAGCCCAGGAGGTGTTTGAAAGATGGACACACGATTCCCAAGGCAAATACACCTCTGTCAAGGCTGCCCTGCAAAACTCTGTGGATCAAACCACAGATGCAGAGTGGAACTGAGCAGCCTTCAATGGCTGGACACAATGAAAAGGAGACTCTCTCAGCGATTTTGGCCGTTTACCGATGCCTCACCACTTCCCAGACTGCGAAGACTAAATGCAGGATTCAGTGGCCCATACGGCTGGGAGAGAGATCTGGGTAGCACATTAGAAGGAGAAACCTGAAGAACTGGAAGAGGCCATTAGGGTTGCTGCAGAGCTAGAACTAGCCATAAAAGCAGCAGAAGGAGGGGGCCCAGGTGCACGGCACTGAACTGGAAGTTACTGCTGCTACAAGAAAACAGGAATCAGACTTCGGAGAACTGACGGCGGGCATGAGAATGATGCAATGTGTTCTTAACCAGCTGAAAGCAGAAAGGGAGCCCTCTAATCCTGAAAAAACTGGTGGAGAAGACAGGGACATAGGAAGCAATTAACTGTGACTGACAGACAACTTCTGGTAGAAATGCCCACAGCAGGATAGCTCCTGGAGGCAGGGAAACAATCAAGGGAAAGAGCCAAGGCCAGGCCCCTGTCTGCAGATCAGTAAGCTCAAAATGAGAGAGACTAGCAGCCAATAAGCTTGGGCCCAAACTCTAGACCATGGGCGAGATCAGTGGACGTGCATGTACAAGTCTGGTAGACTCTGGGGCACAGGCTTCTATTGCACACTCATGATTGTGGGATTCGGTCACTAAGACAGACTGGGGTGGTCCAGGTTGCAAACCAAATTCAGCTCAAAATCATGAGAATATGGCAGGTGCTGGTGTGTTGGAGCCGCTGGGTGGAGCCTTCTACCGTCACTAGAACTTCTGGGGTGAAGGAGCCTGAAAGAGAGAGAAGAGGCAACTATTTAAAAAGGAATTAAAAATAAGCCCTGTAAAGAACCTGATAACTTACTCAGTTCTGATATTTATTTCACCATTATAGAGATGATGCAAATGTTCAGCGGGTGAATTTGCTGTCTCTTAGTCCTTTAGTTTATGTCATCCAAATGTTGCTAATATTTACATGGGACTGCTCATTTTAAAATATTTATAACATATAGTTTCTAACAGTTTTAATATTTAAAATGTTTTGGCACTAAAGGGAGCTAAGCTTGTTTGCCAAAACCGTTAAAAGAACCCAAAGTGTAGTAACCAAAATCCAGGCGTCTGCAGCATTTGTGCTGTCTTCTCAGCTATTGTCATTCTTTGTAATCTTGGTGCAAAATCCCTCCCTTTAAACATAGCCAATCTATACATATGTATGTAGCTATTATTCATACCTTGATGTCTGAACTGTAGCTGGAAGGCAGAAGCCAGTGCTAATTCTGTTGTATAGATCATCTGTCACTGAATACCACATCCCTTCTTCTCCCACCTGGCATGCACTCACATCAGTTCCTTCTCAGGATTTGAGTGCTTTGCTGTTACAGCCTTCTTTTCTCTAACACAACATTGCACAGGGCAGAAATCCTATTTTTCATTAATTGTTGAGAAATTAGGACTAGGAAAATTTGGAACAAAGCTATATGCTGGGAAGTCTCATGTTGCCAATTGTAGTTAAAGATAGATATTTACATGCAGCATGGCAGGAGCACAGTTCTATGGGTCAATATGGTTTCTTTTAAATTTTAGTGAGCCAGTATGGATTCTTCTAAATTAATCCCGTTTCGGTTCTTCGTCTCAACCAAGGATATAAACCAGGATTTATTTGCAAATGAAAAGAGATACCATTCAAGCTCATTATCTCCTTATATCAAATGAATCAATAGACTGAACTGGGGACTCTTCTACTCATTGGACAGTGGGACACACTTTGGGCCCAATCCTACAAGTTGCTGAGTACCCCTCCACTCCCATGACTCCATAGGGTACTCAGCAACTGCAGGAGCAAGGCACGGTTAGCCTGTTAAACTAATCCTACAGAAATTCTAGTTCTCATTTTGTGTGTCCCATTAAAGGGCCTTGGGTTTTCCCCAGATGTTAGATGTGTTAAAGAGAGTACTGTAAAGCACTTGGTCTCTTCTTGATGTTCATAAAAACCTTCCCATGTTATTGGCATCAGGCAGAATGAGCTTTATGGTCTTAATGAACAGACAGTTGCATTTTCTGTTCATGTGTCAGTGAGATGGGCTAAGTGTCAGGGAAGCTGGAGCTTAGAGACAGGGCAGGGAATGTTCAACAGTATTTTTCAGTTCAAGAAGATGTGATATTCTCTAACGCTGCTGATTTACTCCCCTTTGGTTGGTATATTTATTTCAGACTGAAATAAGATCCTGCTTGCCTTTTGTATGCAATTTCAGCACCATCCTCCCGCAAAACACAGCACCACAGAGGTGACTTTGAATATCTGCTGTAAAGAGGAAACTCTTCCTTGCCCTGACATTGCATTAAAGGGAAGCTGACAGGCTTTTATTCTCCTATCTTAAAGTTTCTTCTCATTTGATGGGAAATGTTCGCTGGATTCTAAATATCTCATTGTTGGATGACTCCATCACTGAGTAAATAAAAAGAACAGCCCGAGGGTTAGTATCCCCTACGAAAACAATATGGTGTGCTCCTCAGCAGGGTCAGCATCATTAAATAACCAACAGATGCTATTTCAGCCAAGTTTCAATCTCACTTCTGGGAGTAGTGGTGGAAACCATTTTTTCTCCTTTTTCTCCTTTTATACTAGCAGTAAAACTATTTTCATTACCTGTGTGAGGGGGCTCTTGCTGACAAGAGTTTCCCACTGTAAACTGGGCTAACCTCAATGAGTCTCAGTTCCTTATATGATGGGGACTATTAACCCTCAGATGTGAGAGTTAATTAGTTAACATTTATCCAGCACTTGGAAGAAGTAAAGTGGTGTATAATGGCCAAGTATTATTCTAGTCAACACAATCTGTAGAATAAAATGCAAAAATTAAAAATTAGTTTAAAAAAATCCACGACCAGGAGAAATTGGATTGTTCCCTCCCCTCCCCCTTTAGTTGTAGAAATACTGATACTGCTGAGAGGCACATGACCACTCAAGGGAAAATAGCTCATGAAATCTGCAAGCAGGTTGGTCAGTGGATGCAATCTACCATTTAAGGGAAAATGTCACAACAAGAATCTTCTTCAGTAGGAGGGAGTGTAATATCATACTCCCTCTCTCCATTAAAAGCCAAAGACGCCAGAAAAGAATATTGCTTTCTTAATAAATACAGTTTGGACAGGAATTGTACAGGGATCTTTGAAATTAATTCAGCTTTGGTTGGTTAGTTGGTTTGTCCTGGGTTTAGCTCACAACTGACAGCAATGTTAAAAGTTCTAGCGTATTGGAAATCTGATTTTCTTGCAACCAAAATCCCTTAGCCTCATTGATTCCCATTCCCATACAAGTAAGATTCAAATCAACTTCATTAACAAAATGTCATTTTGGCATTTTATGTGTAAAATAACGTATTGTGAAATTTTTAAAGCCAAATCCATTGATTTTTTTCTGTGGGATATGTTATGAAGGAGAGTTTAAAAAAAGAATAATCTTGAAACAAAAGATGGAAAAATACAGACCAAACCAGCTTCTTTGTTGCATGCCTGGAGTCATGGTAATACAGTGCAGTGTTATTTGCTCTGACCTTGTCTAGATGTCTGAGCTTTGAGTAAATACAGTAGCTTATCACTTAAGTGGTTATTAGGAGAATCTAGGTAGTTTAATAAGTGGTTTTGAAGGCAATGGCTCCAGCTTTGTGATGCTGATTTAGAAAATCAAGTCATTTGATTTCAGTAACATATCTGGTAATAAGCGTGCATCTCTGAGGGGTTTCTGTGTAGTGGAAGCCAAAGGAAATGGTCATGTAACATTTTTATGTATTTATTGCTTCACTCAACCCTCCCTAGTGCTTTGGGTGCAGGAACAATGTTCAACATAAGGAACCCTCTCAAGTACACGTAACCAAAACCCTCTCTTCACCCCAATCTCCACCTGCCAGCCCTATCCAGACCCTGCACGGAGAAGCACGTCTTGCTGCATGACCTGATGGTTAACAAATGTGGACGTTGGAAAGCCAATGAAGGCAGGAATTGAGCTCTAGCGCCAAGGATCCTCACCTCACCAATGCTGAAATCCTGGCCCAACTGAAGTCAATGGGATTTTACTATTGAGTTCAATGGTCCCAGGATGTCTCCCAAGAACACCCTTCTTCTAGCTCCCTCCTGATTCACCCCGGGGGCCTGTCACATGAGGCTTTAGCGGATCCTCTGGGCCAGTGTGAATTTACATGGCATGTTTTGGCCAGCTTATAGATTCCTGACCAATGGAATTTAGAACTGGAACTGACAACCGACTCAGAGCCCCAGTGAGGTGTTAGCGAGGAGAGCTTGGTGTGAGGTTTGCAGAGGGTTTTTACTTGGCTCTGTTAATTGTAACTGAACGATGCTGTGCCTTCCCTGGCCTCGCTTCAAATTCCCATTTATTGTAGGAACCTGACTGGAATTCTTCTAACAATTGGTTTTTCTCTACAGTTTGGGTGAATTCAGTTCTTATGAAGATGAGGCACGAATAACTTTTCTGTGAGTCAGTCAGTGCAGGCGGATGTAGCACAACCTTTTTATAGAGCACTTTGCACCAGCAGGTCGCTTTCGCATCACCCCCATTTTACAGAGGGGGAACTGATCCACAGATAGTGGAGGTGACTTGCCCAAGGTTACCCAGCAGGCCAGTGGTAGAACCAGAAATAGAGCCCACGTCTCCTGAATCCCAGTCCAGTGCTCTATCCACTACGCCACACTGCCTCCCTAGTTGTCATCTCATGTTGATTGTTTCTACTTGAAATAATCTGAGAATTCTATGCCACAGGTTCTCAAAGTGTAAAGCAGGGAGGGATGTAAAACTCTAGTTTATTAATGCTTTAAACCTGTGTAAATGTTAATGAGGTACCATTCTAAAGTATAGGTGTAATTTGATCTGGTACTCTGTTTTACCAGCAAGATCTATTCAAGGTATTGATTTTAGTAAATACCAACATAACATAGCATATAATGTACTGTAGATACCAGGCCAGTCCCTGGAGCAGGCTTACCTTTCTTCTAACCTTTGGTTACTGTCTGAACAGTGATTTCCTTCAGTAACGCTGTATCTCCTTTTTCTCCCTAGTGCCTATACGGCTGTTATGTCCATTCGTCCATCATCCCCACTTTCCACAGAAGGTGCTACTGGCTTCTTCAGGTAAGGTGACGTGACATGACATTTCGTACTGTGTTTTGTTCTATCGAGATTTGTATGGCTCTGGCTTTCATTGCCTCTAGAAAGTGATCTATAACTTTCTCTGCTCTTTGTCTGAAAGTGACGCGGATGTCTTCAAATTAATAGGTATTTATTCAGAGCTGTGAGATGATTTTTTTTCTCTCGATAACTGTTCAGCAACATAAAGGTGATAACTGTTTAAACATCCCCTACACCCAGAGACAGCTAATGAGAGTGAGATTTCTTAGTGTTTCCTGAAATGAGATGATGTTTTGGACATGAAGCTATTCACAGGCAGTGAGGAGCAAAGAATGCTGACTGCTACATGAATAACGGATGTCACAGGAGCGAAAGAAATCCTATGTTGATGATTAGGTTTTTGTTTGAAAATATTTCAGTGCAGAATATGTGGCAAATCATAGTCCAGGAAAGTGGGGTTCAACCTTTGTCCTAGAACTCCTGTACAGTTTTCAAATATTTCATCTTACTAGTGTATGCTTAGTAAAGTCCCTTGGAAGTTTCAAACTGAATTCTCATCACATTCTTAGAATGTGCAGTGATATTAGTTGGCTGTTAGAGGGTTTTTTAGAACAGTTGGTCTGTGCATGCTGGTTATTTATGGTGGGCTTGCACATGAGTGCTGGATTGTATGTGATAGTCAAGGATTGCTGGCCTTTTTATCCTGGTTCATTATTGTTGGGTTGTTCAGAAGTGCTAGATGGCGCTAATTAATTTTCTTCTTCTTTTTGTGTGTGTTGTGTTGTGTCTTTTAGCAAGTCAGAATAAAGTTAGACAGAGAGGCACGATGCATAGTCAGTGCTTGGCATATCCGATCTGAGTCGCTGCAAACTGCATTGAGCTGGGGTTTGGTATTCGCAAGTTATTAGCCCAGCTGCAGAATTTTTCATTATTGTTGTTATGATGTATAAACACATGCCTTCTAGCAGCTCATTTGATCAGTGTTTGGAAGATCTCAAGCAGCCTTGTAGCAGATTCTCTTCCCTCTCATCCAGTTTTCCCTCCCACAGTTTGCACATAATCTCTGTGCTTTTATAATTGTTTCGTTCAGACCTTTGAACTTCATTTCCCTCCTTTAAATTTGCTTACTATAAATAAGTCAATAGAGTCTGGTAACCGCATAGGATGAAAAAATATCCTTGCAGCCTGAGCCCGTATTCCACCTGCTTGAGACTGCAACCTAAGGTAGCACCAGCTAGATCCATGCTACCGGAAAGAGCTATTGAACACTAGTGGGTTTTACGGTGCATCAGCTCAACAACAGATAATACATAGTGCAGCATTTCCTGTAACTCACAAGGTTTTTGCCTCCTGTAGCTGGAAGGAGCTGCAAAGAAGCCGGTGTTACTGTTGCTTAGCTGAAAGGATAGTGCTTCTGCTTTGAGATCCACAGACCTTCCGTTCATGTCCTTTCAGGGACAGAGACTCACTCACACAGTGCCCTTTGAATATACGTCCGGCGTATGTAGTAGGATACAGCTGGCACTTGGAAGGAAGGGGAGAAGCCTTTTGTTGGTACGGCTAAAGGAGCCATTATAAGGTCGCTGTTCAGTGCACTGGTCTGAACAAATCGCAAACTAAACTTAGTAAGAGTCCAATGTGCCTTAGGCAGCAGACAGCTGTTTGTTTTATTATTTAACTTCCGTCTCTGCTGGTGTCTGTGTGATGGATGATGTGACACAAGAATCCAATTGAAATTCTAAATTCAGTCAGAACTCTGCACAGCACCAGTATTTGCATTCACTTCCCCCTGCTGCGCTTCCTTCTGCGGCACTCTGCTTTCCTTGGGTTACTCAGGTGCTCCCTCCTGGCAAAGAAGGGGCACAGTGGCAAGAGAAGCAGCCAGATCTGTCCCTGACGGCTCTCACCAGGGATGCTCTGGGGGTCTGGTGGGATGGTTCAGTACCTTAGGTTTTCTTCACAGCCCTTTAACTTATTCATCTCTTTTTTTTATCTGCTCCTTTGTTGTTGTTCCCCTGTTTGCCATTCACTCTCTCTTCCCCTTCCCCTAACTCCCAGAAACACAGGGAAATCTGCTGAAAGAAATTGCTGTAAAGAGTGAGCGAAGTAAATGTACGAGAAAAAACCTATAGCTTGAATGTAACAAATGTAAAAAAGACCATTTTCTATTAATGTCTCTGTGTAGAGGCTTACCTCCCATAGTCCAATATAGTGCTAGTGAGCGAAGATATTACAGAGTTTACTCTGTGTTCAGAGGTGCATAGTTGTCAGCCATTCTGTTACTGGTTCTGCACATACCCTGAACCACAGACCGTTCCTGGAATAATTAGCCTCCTCCAGGCAGTCATTGACTCTTCCCCATTAGCACTCACCCTTCCCTCCTTCCAAATCAAATCGCCTGCTGTCCCCAAAGCCTGACAAGTCCAGAGCTCTTCTCTGTCCCATTGCTCCAAAGGGTTTTTATTTTCCCTGTCAGTCTACACCAGCCCTGTGAACCCAACTCCAGTGCTTTGAAGTACCTAAAGCCTTACCAGCTCACTGGAGTCCATTTCTATTTCATGAGCGTTTCATAGCAACTGAACAATCTTGGGGAGGAGTCCTTGTCTTCGAGGAGAAATGCACAGATTAGGAACCTGAATACATCCTTTATCCTGTGCATTGTAGAAAATGACTCAGAATCCCAAGTACAAAACTCCAGTCCAAGATTTATCTGTGACTTTTGCAGGTGGAAGGTGCTAGCTAATGCAAGGTGCTGTAGCATCATACTGTCACACCAAATGGGTAGGGGACTGGGCTCTCCCCGCACATTGTTTGTCGTCTTGAAATAATCATAGCTTCCTCATTAAGGAAGTTAGGGCATGGCGAGTTTGACTGGATCGTGGCCTTATCCCTTTCAAGCACCTCTGGGGCCCTGCAGGATTATTCCATGTCCAATACACTATTCTGTAGTTTTTCTTGTCCAGTGTGAAATGTCTCAAGCCATGAAGCTTCCATCATTGCCTTAGAGAGACTATTTTACACCCTCACAGATCTCACTGTCAGGACATTTTCATTAAGCCCTAATCTACCAGCCTAGACAATTCCTGTTCCCTCTCGGTGTTTGCATCTTTCAGACACTTGTGCACAGTGTGTATGTCCACCGTTACTCACTGTTTGGCCAACCTGTATTGGTTCATGTTTAGCTCCTTTCCTCATAGGTCAGTCCCTCCAGCCCCTTAATCACCGTTCCCATCTTTTTCTGTATTTCCAATACTTTTGTCTGCATATTTCTAGTGCTGAGTTGCCCAGCACTGCAGACAGTATATTCTAGGGGCAGTCTTACCACCACCACATAGAGAAGGGATTCACCTTCTCGGTCACCCAGGAAGCCACTGCGTATGCTACCCAGAATCGCCTTTGTTATTTTGCTGCCCTATCATTAGCAAACTCCTATCCAATTAGCTGTATACGAATACCACAGGTTTCTTTCAGCTTCACTGAGTTTCTCTCTCCCATTCAATAGGGGTGTGTGCTGACTTTTAGACAATCCTTCTTCAATCTGATAATTGATTGGGATTGAAACAAGTGAACTGGAAGTACATTTCTTATTATCCTATTTATAAAATGTGATGCAGTACATTTTGTTGTGAATGTTGTATGCTCTTATTCATAAACAAGGACACATTGTGCCTTCATTGTATAAGGAATAGGAGTTTGTGATTCATTAAAGTATCTTCCAGATATAAATGGGCATCCTTCAATCATGCTCTCAAGGTTGTGCAACTCTGTAAAAGAAAGGAGTTAGCCAAGAATGGATGACCCTCATTCTAATAGCTACACAACGCTTCTCTTTAGCTCCAGGATGAATACAGGGACAAGCAAGATCAGAAAGAGAGAGATGTTATGATGCCAAGAGAAACTTTGATGAGTTGAGCCCTTTTTATCCCTATTTCAAAGTTATGACAAGGAAGTTGTTTTTGGGTTGGAATGTAAATGACTCCATAGCACTCCTACACCTCATTCATCATTTCAGATTTTTAACCAATAGGCAAATATGTTTTCAGATTTGGAGGCCAAAAGTTAGGTGTCTAAATCCTGAATAACTGGCCTGATTTTCAGAGAGGCCAAGCACCTGACTTCTGTTGCAGGTCAGCAACCCTGAAAATCAGGCCCCAGAATAGGGTGTTCATGTGGAGTTAGTTGCCTGTCTTTAGGTTGCTGACAACGTTGGCGTCCTCCTCAGACAGTTCTTACATTTCCATACTGATAGAAACCAACCGTTCATAACTGTGCAGCCATCTTCCTTTCTATGTAGGTGTTGGGCTTCTCTCAATCTACAGATGGGATCATTGCCACTAGAACAGTTGGTTTAAATGGGAAATTAGATAAACGGCAAACATGACTATCCCTGCTCTTCAAGTTTAAACATAGTAACTTATCTCTCTGTTAACTTTGATTGTAAGGATACTGCCAAAAGTTCCCCAATTTTTCATTTCTATTGGGAAGTTTCTTCTCCAGTTCTGCTGCTTCTTCAGAAGGGCTTGATGCTGTTTTCCATAAAGCCAGGTGCCTGCACACAAATAGTAAATCTCATAGTGAAAGAAAACTTACTTAAACTAAGTATCTTTTTAACCTTCATCACATGCTTTGAAATAAACAGATATCGATGATAAGGACTTGATGGCTTAACAGGACTGGGAATAGGATACAAAACTTTTCATTTCTAGTTCACAGGTTTAAATATGGTACAAGATGGTAGCAATAAGTCAAATACAAAACAGTGGGCAACACACATATGGGCTAAAGGAATATAAGAACTGCCATACTGGTCAGACCAATGGTCCATCTAGCCAAGTATCCTGGCTATTACAGTGGCCAGTACCAGAGCTTCAGGGGATAGGGGGAACTGTCCAGAGCAGGACAGTTGGAGTGATCCACCCCATCCACCTTAGCCTATAAGGATAGAACAAGAAGCAATGGGCTTAAACTGCAGCAAGGGTATAAGTACAGTA
>NC_048316.1:698200-722877 GCF_013100865.1 Trachemys scripta elegans | reverse complement strand
GTCAGGGTGGTTAAACACTGGAATAAATTGCCTAGGGAGGTTGTGGAATCTCCATCTCTGGAGATATTTGAGAGTAGGTTAGATAAATGTCTATCAGGGATGGTCTAGACAGTATTTGGTCCTGCCATGCGGGCAGGGGACTGGACTCGCTGACCTTTCGAGGTCCCTTCCAGTCCTAGAATCTATGAATCTTTCCCTCCCGGCTTCTGGCAGTCACAGGTTTAGGGTTGCCCCAAGCATGGGGTTTTACCCCTGACCATCTTGGCTTACAGCCATTTGATGGACTGATCCTCCATGAATGTATCTAGTTCTTTTTTGAATCCAGTTATACTTTTGGCCTTCATGACATCCCATGGCAATGAATTCCACAGGTTAATTGTGCATTGTGTGAAAAAGTACTTCCTCTTGTTTGTTTTAAACCTACTGTCTATTCATTTCATCGGGAGACCACTGGTTTTTGTATTGTGGGAAAGGGTAAATAACATTTTTCTATTCACTTTTTCTACTCAATTAATGATTTTATAGACTTCTATCATATTGCTTCTGTAGTCTCTTCTAAACTGAACAGCCCCGTAATATTTTTAGTCTCTCCTCATATGGAAGCCCTTCCATACCTTGATCATCTTTGTTGTCCTTCTCTGAACTTTTCCCAGTTCCGCTATATCCTTTTTGAGATGGGGTTATCAGACACAGTATGCAAGGTGTGGGTGTACCGTGGATTTAAATAATAGCATTATGATATTTTCTGTTTGATTTTCTATCCTTTTCCTAATGGTTCCTAACATCTGCCCATTGAGATGAAGTTTTCAGAGAACTGACCATGGTGACGCCAAGATCTCTTTCTTGGAATATGGAGGATTCACTTCCTGACAGTGAAACTTCCCAAATTTCCCAAGAGAAACAAATTCTGCAATAAGACTGAAGTAGAAAATTACAGGCCCATTAGCTTGATATCTCCAATACACAAAATAATGGAAGCTATTTTGAGGAACAGGTTAAGTGGGTATATGTACTAATTTAATAA
The DNA here is from genome assembly GCF_013100865.1 of Trachemys scripta elegans. Lineage (NCBI taxonomy): Eukaryota > Metazoa > Chordata > Testudines > Emydidae > Trachemys > Trachemys scripta. Next base: position 721,853 of record NC_048316.1, on the reverse strand, counting down.
AGGACAATCAGTATGCATTAGACTGAAAAGACCCTGTCCAACCTCTTCATCTTCTGAAGGGATCATAGACAACTCTGATAATAGCAATGCATGAGATGAGATGTCATTTATTTACTTTCCCAGATAGTTTTGGATGAAGTTTTAAACAAGGCCTTTGCTCCAGTTGTGGGTTGTTTTCAGATGTTGGCTTCAGCCTCAGAACTTGAAAACAGTGAAGACTGCTGAAAGAATGGTTAAAAATGTTTTTAAACAAACTATTTCAGTGAAAAGCCCAGTAAGGTTTCTTGGACCTGCAGTTAGTACAGCAACTTTTCACCTCTGAAGTTCTGAGTCCAGGTTCTCACAAATTCTGGGTTCACACTCACAAAGGACATTCATTTGGAAGAGAGGTCTAATCTGTATCGCTCATAAAAATGCAACAACATTATAAAACCACCTCAGCACACTGCAGATATCTCTAGGATCACCCCCTAATCCACTAGGGATTGGAAACCAAACAAGGCTTAGAACCCACTCAGACTTGCTTTTCTCAATAATAAAAATGTGGGCACACATTCTAAGTTCTTCGTCACCTCTCACAGGTGTATATTTGTGCTGCTTTTGCCAGGGCTGTGATGTTTTCATCACAGTTTTTGTTGCCATTAGTCAATACAATGACAGAAACAGGCTAGTGATCGATACGGGGATGAGCATCAGCGGAGCATAGGCCTTGTTCCAGCTTCTTGAGATGCCTTTTGTTTGTAAGGGACCTCGGTGACTGCTGAGTGGGCTGACTCAGAGGCAGGATCTGAATAGTTTACACTGGTCCCAACTGACAGTTCCCTCCATTCACATTAAAAAGACGAGGTTCTGCAAAATTCTATCCTAGCTCCGCTCAGGAGAATCTTTTCACATAAATAACTTGCTTTCATTATGTAATATAAATTGCTTCTTCCTGTTTATAAGCAGGCTGGGGCTTCATACTGCTGCCCCCAAAGGCAGAATCGACTGAAAGAGGCATTTGTGGCAATAACATATAATAAGATAAGATAAGATTAATCTGTTTGCAAATTTCTCAGAGGAGGGGAACTGATGCTAGACACAATTTTCTTTGTTTGTGGGGTAGGTACTCAATTCCCTTAACACCTTTTCATTCTGCAAAGGATGCCGTCTGCAAGGGATGCCATACTGAGACCCATCCAGGCGGATGGTGGATGGAGATAACATGCTGGAATTCTCCATGCCAAGAGGGGCTCTGATGATGACAGCAATGCTACCGGGAGGATATTGTGGGACCTGCTCTATTCTGACATTTTATAGCTTAATGCTGAGCAGGTTAATGGGCCAACTAGTCCTCTGAACCATGGGGTTGCCAAGTCTAGGAGGGGAAAGAACTGCGGTTTATTGGCCAAGACATCTGGCTGTCAGTGGAAGGCACCACGACCTTAACCATCGGTCAGAAATATTTTAGCATGCAGCATACATTTTAGAAACTGAATTACACTTTCACCAGAGAGGGTACAGAAGTATTGGCAGCCCCAGGGCAGTAGCTACTCATTCACCAACTCTTCTGTTGGCTCAGGTCAATAGAAAGCATGCTCATCACCATGGTCTGATTGCAGGGCATGTAGGTTACTTATGAGCAATGGTGTGTACTTAAAGAAACATTATTTCTCTTATAAAATACATACACAAATTGTTCACATCTTTTCCCACCCATTCCACTTCCACACTCATTAACTATATACCACATGTCCACCTCTCATTTATACTCCCAAGGACTGTATACTGCACCACATTTTGAGCATTTTATTTTTTTCTTCTTTCACATTTTAATAGTATTTAATGCAGTGGTGGGCAACCTGTGGCCTGCGGGCCATATGTGGCCCATCAGAGTAATCCCCAGCAGGCTGCGAGACAGTTTGTTTACATTGACGGTCTGCAGGCACGGCCGCCCACGGCTCCCAGCGGCTGCAGTTTGCTGTTCCCAGCCAATGGGAGCTGTGGGAAGTGGCAGCCAGCACGTCCCTGCAGCCCGCACCACTTCCCGCAGCTCCCATTGGCCAGGAACGGTGAACCGCGGCCACTGGGAGCTGTGGGTGGCCGTGCCTGCAGACCGTCAATGTAAACAAACTGTCTCGTGGACTGCCAGCGGATTACCCTGATGGGTTTCCCACTACTGATTTAATGGATTATTTTCATGCCACAAAGCAAGTATATAAATGGCAACATCTGGCATTCTCCAGTGAAGCAGTACTGGGTTGGGTTTTTTTTTTTACTGTCACACAACTACAGCAAAGTTAGTTATTTTCATATTATTGGGAAAGGAGCCATAGAAGGGGTTATTTTGGGATATGGAGCCTATCATCTCTGGGGTTTGTCCTCAGGCCAGGTCAGTACCAGGTGATGGTTGTTCTGTGGCACACAGTTTGTGAAATGAGTTGGTGGATCACAGTCCAGTTCCTGTTGTCACTGTTGACCTCACAAAAAACACCATGAGGCAAACATGCAGTCAAGCCAGGGCTGCTTGCGTCTGCCCAGCAGTGGGTGTTGTCCAGGGTTCTCCACTCGGTGCCCCCCTCTGACTTCCTGTTTTTGACCCTGTGACCCTCACTCCTGTCCCTGTTTTTTCATTTGTTTTTCCCCAAATTCAGCTGAGACCTGGATCCATGACTCCTCCCCTTACGCTGGGGGAGGGGCCTTTAGGGGTGGGCAGGCTTGCACCCCCCCAGACTCCTGACAGGTGCCCCTGCAGTGGAGCTGAGGTGAGTCAGTACTCAGGTGTGCAGGAGCAGCTCAGCTGCATGGACTTACCCTCTCAGCAGAGCCTGCAGTGACTCAACCTATCCCTGAGCCCAGCCTAGCTCAGGAATTTCCCCAACCCCGCCAGAGCTGCAGATCAGTCTGTGAAACAGCACTACTGCTGCCTCGCAGTGGAGCAGACTCTCGAGACTCTGGTCTGCTCTTGCTCCTCTTCCTGCCCCGGCCTGGCCTGAGCCCTGTCCCACTCTTGCCCTTGCCCTACACTGACATTGCTCCAGCCCCGTTACTGACCCTCTCCAGTGTGGCCTCCGCTTTGACTCTCCCTGGTCCCTCGAACTCTGACCACCCGCCTGTATCTGGACCGTGCTACGGTACTGACTTGGCTTGTCACTGGACTCTGACCATCCAGCTTGTCTGACTTGGCTTGTCCCTAGACTCCAGCTATGGTACTGATTCTGGCTTGTCTGTGGACTTTGATCTCAGTTCTGACCCCAGCCTGTCCATGGATCTTGATTCCAGTGACATCCTTGGCCCAGTCCCGACCCTATGTCTGACTTCGACTTCTGCTCCAACCACTAGAGCTGACTATCAGAGGTAGCACCTGACACACAGTCTTTTGCCCTTCCTTCTTGGAATTCCCAGCATAAAGGCCTAGGTTTGAATGGGCCATGCAGGCTGAAGTCCCCCTTATGCATATGCATTACACTGCCATCTTCAGGTATGTGCTTATATCCTGTATCTCTATTAAGATACTATTTATTATATGTACAGCCACCCAGATTCTTTTCTCATGCACTGCATACAGTGCAGTGCAGCCAATTTTCTCTCCAAAGAATGGTAAAAGTAATTTAAAAATCCACAATTGAGCTCTGTACAAAGTGCAATTTTCAAAGACTCTTATCTAGACCAAATTCTAGCCAAGGTTTGCAGGTTTGGCATTCCTTCACAAAAAGAGATGTTTCCATACAAAGCTTTATCTTTTGACTCCCAGCTATTTCAGCACAGGTGCTGTTTGTAAAAGTTGCATGAATGGTTTATAATGGAAAAAGCCTTGACATTCTCATATGGGACATGGTCCTGAAATACCCCCCTTTCTCTTTAGTCCCCCCAAATACTATGTATTAGTTTGATGTATTTTTAAGGATTCTGAATGTTAAACAATTGCTTTTCTGCACTAGAGGACAGTTGCTCTAATTGCAGTAATGTCATGTGGAAAGGCAGCACTTTCTTCTCTAGTTGCATTTGAGCTGGGAGTCAGACTTCAGGCTGCTGCAGAGTATTAGACTGATGCTGCAACATCTTTGAGAAGTTAGAAATGGGTGTTAATTTACGCAGGCAGCTTTAGTGTGTACCTGTAGGGCTGAGTGACAGCCAGCTCCTAACAAAAAGATGGGTGGTGATCAATGAAATAACAGCCACAACAAACAAGGCACCTTCATCTTCCCGGGTATTTTCTTCCAGGGCCAGGCCAGCAGATTCATACTAATAAATGTTTTCAGCGTTTGATGTTGCCAAAGAGAAATTGCCCCAGCCTAATTTTCAGGAAACATCATTGTTGTTATAAAGTGGTGCTAGAGAGCTGTGATCGCAGGTTGCCTATAACACATGCAACAGCCGCTGATTAGAGGCAGTAAATAAATCTCCCTGTGTGGAATCTTCTGTTGTTTTCTGAAGGATTCCCGCTTTTTTCAGATGTTTTAAGCTTTCTTGATAATGCTGTGTTTACACCCTTAATTTTTAAATAGGTTTTTGTAATTGTAAAACATACATTGTAGTTTCTCTGCCAAAGATATTTACCTTCCAGCCTCCATGCACTGACGACCTCTCATTTACTTGTTGGATGCAAATGAATGAACCAAGACAAAGTGTTATTTTACAACATTTTTTCATATTTTTGTTTTAAAATTTTCCCATTCTAGTAGAATAAGTTCATGATTTGTACAAGAAACAGATAAAGCAATAAGGCTGATTGTGTTAATTCCCGTTAGTAATTATGCTTGCTGTGGATGAATCTTTAATAGCACCTTTAAGAGATGCCACTACAACGCCCTTTAGACCTTTAATTTGCCATATTAGTTATTAACTAGTTGGGAATGTCCTCCAGTGTCCAAGTATCTAACTTAAACCTCTACAAGAAAATAAAACAGAAAATTAAACTGAAACAGCTACTAATATTTGAGGTCCCAAATCAAGCCAATATCTTGTCCTTTTAACTTCTCATACATTGGCTGTGTACAGATGACACCTAGAAACATTTCCAAAACAAACAAGCAAAGTACACCAAAAGCAGCCATGTTGGTCCCTGGTGTACTGAAAACTAAGGAGAGCTGTCTCTGCAGTGCTACCCTGACCCATTTCGCCACATCCAGATAACATAGAACATGCCCAGTGGTCCAAAAACAATCTCAGAACCAAACTACCTATAACTTGATTTTTTTAAACAGAAAAACCAATTTAAAAAAATCTGCAGGCTATTGGAGATGAGCATTTCATTGTTACTTTAATTACTTTGGGGTAGCTGACATATCTCTAGTGTTCATCTTTCTTCATGGTATCCAGTGAGGGAACCAGCCCCTGGAAAAAGCAGATATTCTGCAGTTCTTGCAAATTCTCAGCAAACAAATACAATTTCAGCCTAGATTGCTTTGAGACATTTTCTGTGTGCCCCTATGAAATTTGCACTACACCTAATTTAGACTTGGACAGGAAAGCTATCTGAATGCTGAAAAAGCTGATACTGCATGACAAGGCTGCCTTCCTTCAGAGGACTCCTCTAGGCTCACATGCACTGAAGTGTCAAACCAGGTGCCACACATAGTAGAATTTTTTTTTTTTTTTGGCAGTACCTATTAGTTTAATAAAAGAAACAGAAATTCAGCTGTTTGCAGTTAGTCAAATAAAGAAGCAGTATTGCTTAAATCTTTTCTTGGGTATGAATCATGTCAGGTCCTCCTCAGGCTCATGAAAAGATTACAACAGTTAGCTACTGTAACTGAATTCATTGGCTTGTTTGACAGTAAAGGGATTGTGTAAGAACACAACTGCTGTGTATGTTTAGATTTTCAAAATGACACCAGATTTTCTGTCAATGGAAAACAAGTCTGTTTATATTCACTATGACTAATGCAGTAGGAAATTTAGATTCTTGGCCACAGTCAATTTTTAAACATTGGCATAGTTCAATAACAAATTATAGAATTCCCGTCTGTCTATTGGTAATTAGCACCCCAGGAATTTAAAATGCTGCTAGCTGCCAGGCTCCTATGGCTGGCTGCAGTTTGCAAAGATTATTGGAAACTCTCACCATCCTTTCCTGTTAATGCTGATGCATCTCCTGCCTTTTCCACTCTCACATGGCAAATCTACAGTCCCTGAGCTTGTTGGATACTCTGAATTGTTTGTGTTCCATCCTGACGCCAACAAATTAGTTTTTCCCATTAAATGAGATTTTCCTGATTTACTTTAATTTGATTATGTTAAAATGCTGTAAATGGGGGAAGTGACATTACAATATGGATAAGGTCTCCATTTCTCTTAGACTCAGGGTCAACGGGGCCAAACCAGGCACATGAAGTCTGTCCTAAAGGGTCATCCTAAAAGATCTTGTGAACTTCACTATTGGTTAAATATTGTCTCTTTCTTGAAAGATAGAGTGAGTTCAAATTGGTGCCTTTTCTGTAAGTGTTGACTTCACAATATCTTAAATGGAGCTAACTTGTATATTTTATTTGCTTCCCTTTATTATTTGTCTTTCAAAATACCTTCCTCTTTTGCTTCAACAAGTGGATAAGAAAACAGCTACAATCTTGACAAACAGAGGTCAGTGACCCATCATAGGGCAGAATACAGCTGACTTGACAAAAATATCCAGCAATAGAGCTGGAGAAAATACTGCAAAAAATAAAATGAATTGTGAACATTCATTCAAATGAAACCTGCACGTTTGCTCAGAGAATATTCATCATTTTATTCATTTTCTATTAACACTTGTAGGAGTGAGTTTTTGTTGGCAAACTTCTTTGTGGAAGGAGACAGTGTCGTGAATACCTGTAAGAATGGGTATTCCTCGTGGAAGTGTTTACATAGCCATCTTGACCGGTCACACAGGACAGACAGTGAATTAGTCATAACCAGTATTTGAAGGCAACATGTAGGCAGATGTCTCTTCCCATCAACTGTTCACTGAATAATTTCAAATGATGTGCCAATTTGTAAATGTCAGAATTTGTTCATAGGTAATTCACAAAGTGGAGGCAGGCTAATTCATTGAATTATGGGTTAGCTGGCTATAGTGTGCCTAGCCCTGCCCAGCAGATAGCAGAAGCCTCAACAGTGGGTGGATTTATGAGCAGTTGTCAGACAGTATCTAACCATGGGATGCAGTGATCTGTCCAGTATGAAAGAACTTGTCGTGCTCAGTGTTGGAAGGGAGCGGGGTCCATGCTCTGGGCCACAGGGATGTTGTCTGCAGAGGAGTTGCACAATTCCAGAGTGCCTCCAGCCACAGATTTCTTTGGCAATGAAGTCAAAGAAGTTTTGCCATTGGCAATGCAGATTTGTACAGCGTTTTTTAGGAAATCTGTACAATTCATGTGCTCCCATTTGGGCACAATTTGTGTGGCTCATATGTGCCAGCATTGACATGGTATAGTTTTCTCATGCCCGCTAGTGGATTAGAGAACGTAATGTAAAATGTATGACAGATACCTGTGCCACCACAGGAAGTTCTGAAAAGTGAATGAGGAAAAATAGGCTCAGCAGAAATCTAGGAACTCTATAATCTAGTGTATAAAACAGTCTCTGATGGACCTCTGCTCTTTGGCTGTTCACCATGGACATTGTAAAGAGCCACAAGATTTACTGCAGCACCTACCACAACGGAGTAAGCTTAAGTGACATTCTACGGCAATGTTGCACATCTGTAGCACCATACAGATGTTGCTATTCTGAGCAGGCATAGTGTAGCCTATAAGAAGCAAGGGAAAGATTCTGAAGGAGAGATTCTAATGATCTAATCATCTACTAACAATATTAAAACAAAATTTCATTCAGTTGTGCATGTTTTAGCCATCTGTACCTCTTAGACTATCTCTAAGCAGACGCTAAAAATCAGAGACTCTAAATTTGTTTTTTTGCAATATATGTTCCTTTAAACTTTTTTCTGGATTTTCTTCTGATACTTGAATATGTATCTGTTATTGTTAATGCCCACATTATGCTACATGTTTCCCAAACATAAAAGAAACCATGGTCCCTTCCTGGAAGAGCTGCACATCTGAATGCTGTAGGCAAAAGAGAATCAAGGCTTGTAAATCCAGTTCAGATGTTTTCTTATGCACAGGCTGTGGCTGTCCTCAGAAATATTTCCTATTTCTGCTGTCACCTTTGCATCAGACATCCCTTCACATTCTGGGCATGAGGCAAAATAGCTCTTTCCTTTGAAAAAGAGTCCTGACAAATAAGCATCTCCTCGTTATCTCAGAGCTTTTGCCTTGCTGCGTTCTACCATTCTGTCCTAAGTAACAAAAGACCGTTTCCAATTTTTGTTTTATATAAATTGGGAATATTAAAGCCTCATAAAAAATCTTGAGACTTTTTGCACAGTAACCGTTTTTATGTTTCATTGGGGTAAAATAGAAATGACTGGGCAATAAAGCATTAAAGAATGTGCACTGTATGTGGGCACGTTAAGTGTGTCCTACATTATTGAAACAGTGACGTATTCATCTAGGCACTCAGCATAATGAGCCTTTGCAGTTTTTTGTTATAGGGATACAAACTGTTGGCATTATACGAACACGTTTTCCCAAAGTGCGAGTTTTAACCTATATGATCAAATGATGAGTGTATTGTAGGATAACAAAGGAGGACACCAAGACTCTAACTGGAAGCAGTGTGGTCTGGAGGTTTNCTCATGTTCCAATTGTCTAGAAAAGGCTGCCATTGTTTTTTATCTTCCACCTCATTCTGAATGGGAAAATTTCCTTTGTGGTTTTTGTCTTTCCTCTTTATTCAAGACCAACTATGAAATTTGCCATTTGTTTACTCTGGCCAATCCTTGAAATCTGCGGTCATCTGTCATAATTTACAGGACCTGACTGTTAAACCTGAAGATAAAGGGGAAAGACAAATGAAGCAGAGTGAGAAGTAGTTCCTCAGAGATGGAAATTATTAATTAGTCTTATTATCCAGAACTTGTCAGTCTGCTAATCCTTCACTATGCAGAGTGCTTTATGCTTCCAATACTCTGTTCTGTCAGCTTTGCTAAACAATTGCTTTGAATACAAAGACTAAGCAAAACAGTTTGGTTACCATCTTTATTTGTCACACCAAACAAATGCTGTTCTCCGTTGCACGTGTCAACTTTGAAAAGGCAGAGAGAAACTAAAATCTCCTTAATTTATATTCTAGATTGTTTATAATTTGGGGCTTTTATCCAGTTATGCATGTTGTGTAATCTTCTGTTGACACTGCACCCCTAATAAAATAATCTTCTTTAAAGCAAAGGGGGATTTGATCTTTTTCAGAGCAAAAGACAAAAGTTTGCCTCAAGGAAACATTTCCTTTTTTGCCTTTGAAAACACAGAAAGAATCAAGAGTAAAATATGAGTCAGAACTTGAAAACAATGAAAAAATAAAACCAGCATCACCAAAACATAGATACTTTTTAGATCTCTCCTCTTTAAAATGGACTGCTTGTGAAACACCACTGCCACAGAAGCTGGGCTCTGGAAATGGGTCCTTGGGAGCTCCAAATTAGAGACGTTCAGTATTTGACATTTTCACTAGAACAAACTAAAAATGATGCAAAGATTGAAAATTGAAGGAAACAACAAGTGAAAGGGAAGCAAAGGAGCTAAGCAGACAATAGTGAATTTGGTGCCCATACTGAGTGATCAGCACTACTCAGTATTATTTATGGTGTCTCATGCTTGCTGTCCACTGCCCAGCTCTGTGCTGCATCATTACCCAAGTTCCCCACTTCCATCTCAAATCCTTCCCACTCCCTGCTATTGCTGCCAGAGTTTGTTCACTGTTCATTGACTCTCTGAGACGAGTACGGGTGTTGACAATATTAACTTTTAGCCCAGCCAATCTCAGTTAGGTTCCCCACCTTTCTCTCTTGGCAGAACAGTGATAAATTCCCTATTTTCCTAGACCAACCTGGATTTTAAAGTCCTAGAAATGAAATCTAAGACTCCTTCACAATATGCCGCTGAAACATCTTTTACAGTTGTCATTAACATCAAAAAAATGAAAAGCAACCAATTTCTCTTTGAGAGCATTCAGCTGCTGCAGGTCTGCTATTTGTCATCCTCTCTTTCGATCATTTTCTGCGTCTCCCGGAGGCATGTCAGTGCAATCGCATCTCTGCCATGAAAGGGAGGAGGAAGGAGGCCTACTGTCGCTGCCAACACTCATGATAGGCATTGAAAGTCACACACTGCGACAGCTGCTCTTGTTCTCTCTGACACTCTCTCCTGTTTGCCTCCTTTTAAACAGTCTCCTTTATTTTGCAGCTGTATGGCATGAATGCAGAGAGAGCTGCTGAGCCTCTGTGATGCACCCTAACCTTGACAGGCTTTACTTGACCTCTTGGATTCTGAATCTCACCAATGTTCATTGTAGCTGGAAACATTTGCAGTTTATGTAGGAAATGTGGCTTTATGTTTGTCTCTCAAGTATTCAAGTATAGCTGTCGGTGCTCTTCCTACTGGTGAAGGTCCCAGTCTAACAGTGACCCTTTAATTCATGTTGAATCCCTGGCAGCCAGACTGTGCCCTGCGGAGAGTGCATGCTTAGGCCAGACTGCCTTGGTCAAGGGCAGGTGCTGTGGGAAGAGGTCCTACAGGAATCTTTGATAGATATGTAGATGGAGAGATGCTCCACAGATAACAGCAGGCATCTTATGAACACAGGAGTGGCTTATGAATACAAAAGGGCGGGTTTGGGACTCTCTCAGTCAAATCGAATTTCCTATTCCAGGGGTCCGTGTCCAATAATCTCATGGTAATCTGTTGTTTTGACCTTTTCATGTGGTGAGCCATGTAAATCAGGAGAGCTGAGAGTGAGCAATGAAGGATGATCTAGCAGTGAGCATCAGGCTGGAGCCCTTAATGCTCTACGGGGCACACTCTCTAACCCAGGTACAATCTTTGTCATGAAAGTGCAGTATTGCTTTGGGGGCTAGCTGGACTCCACTTGAAATACCTTTGTAGCTTAACTCTCTTTATTTAAATTAAGATTTTTTACAAATTATTGTTGTCAAATATCTGCATTCTCTGATGCAGTGATTCCCCCAGGGAATGAATGAATTTACTCCCCAGTGGTTTATCTGTTTGAGAATGTTTAGACTCTCTTACAACTTGGTCATCTCCATCCATTTGACTAAAACTGAATTCCATCTGGTCATCTCTGGCCAAGATAGTTACCTGGCAATAAGCTCCTTCCTTAAACTCGTCTGTCTTATTCTGATGCTATTCTGTAAAACATATTCCAAAATCACCTTGCTTAGTTTTACAAAAGTAAGTCCCCTCGATGGATTTAGACTAAGAAATAACCTCACCTGAATATCACACTGCTCCAGGCTGTCAGGATTCATGGAGATCTAGCAATCACTGTGTTGTCGGGTAGCTACTCAGGAGTTATTTATTTTCACCCAAGTATTCTCTCCTGGAAACAGGGAAGCTTCATATGTCCCTCCCACAAAGCTTTCCCAGCTACTTTTTCCTCGGGCATAAGCCCATTCACCAATTCCAAATTCCCTCAAATTGGCTTATCTCTCAAAACCTTTTTAATCTGAGTGATGATTCCATGACCCTCCCTAAAGGCTGAGCTCCATAATCTTGACGTCTGGCCCTTTGACTCATTCAGAGAGTTTCCTGACTGTTTCCAAGCTGGAATTTCACAATGCAAACCTGTGTGTCAGGAGCAATTTATGTCATCTTCAGATCTTCAGATTTTTTTACTCTCCAGTCTGTTGTTTTTCTGTAGAACTTTCTCACAGCAACAAACTGTGCTGGTTAAAATTGGAACTGCAGCTCAGACTAGGACATACCCTGCTCCTTTTATAAGTCAAGATATCTTCACAACACAAGATGAGTTTTGACACCTGCAGGATGAGTTAAATGGAGACTGCAGTGAAATGCAGCAATAACCCTCTGCTGATGTTCCAGTGAAGGGAAGACAGCAATGATTTCATTATCTAGAAGACTGGAAACATTTTAGCAGGAATGGGCTTTATCTTTTGTAATGTTTTTATAAATAATTTATTAATATACTTGCTGCATTTTTCTGAGAATATGGATAGGAAAGCTAAATGTTTAGAGGGCAGCCTATATTCTGAGAGAGATGTGCCAATGGCTTCATGATTAAAAAACAATTTCCAACCATTTTGAACACACAAACTTTATTTTAGCTGAGATTTCTATTTTTGTATCACCCCCACCTTTTTAAAAAGAAAATCAAGGATTAATTCCCTAGATATATGAGAAGACTGACATTAATGCAAGCAAACTAAAATGAAATCAAAGTACTTAGGTTTTGCTTAAATAATCTGTTGTCATTTCTAGAAGAAGAGATGCATTTCCCAAACTGTTTTAGGACGTGTGCTGGTTTCTAATCAAGAGGCATTATTATAGGGGCAACATAAAAAAGTCCAAAACATGGACGATTCCTGCGAAATTGGAAAGCAGATTTTATGCTTTTGGCTCTTTGTGGAAACGATGTACCATTTGCACTTTACATCTGACTTGGGAGATTGAAAGCAGCGTATCTGTCACTTTATAGTTGCTGTAATACTGCCATGTGCTGTTGGCTCCGCTAATGTAACAAAGGATAGCAGCACATGACAGAACCAACAAAATGTTACCATGCAGCCATTTGTTTAAATTCTGGCAGGTCTGATGTGACACTGGCCTTATGCAAACAGACTATTTGTCTATTTTCAGTAACTTATACCATGAGCACCTGCACTGTCTAAAACATATTTTTCCTCAATAGCTATGAAGGGACAGGAAACAAGATTAGTTCAGCAATGTCAGGGACCCTGCTGAGATGTGGTGTCTGCATGGGGCAGATTACAATTTTCAAGACTGTATCCAGGACTGGAAGTGAAGTTTGGGACCTGGTTGCTCACATGGACCTTCCACCTTCTTGTTTAGTGGGGTCTCACATGCTGGGCTTGTGTATGTTTTCAGATTCTGCTCTGCTTTCTGGATCTGTGATGCTATCACACAGTTTTTCTCACTGCGGGAACCAAATTGTACAACAGCACACAGCTCCACTGGAAATGGAATCAAACTAAAGACTCCAAGGCCTTTATTACTATTCTCTGTATATTGAGGATTAGGCTTTTGGTGACATTCAAATTGAATCCTAATGCTATTTTGAAATATATAATACACTAAATTAATTCCACCTCAAGTTTGAGCTAATGGTTTATTAAAATTATGCACGTCACTGTAACAAATCTCTGCTTCCTAGAGCAGGATATTTAGACTTAAGAATGTGATGATTTTGCTGTTCTCAGCTGCACACTGGCAGGGAGATTACTGTAGCAAACTTTTAGATCTATGGATTTCTGAACATATTGTACTGTACACTTAAACTCCACCTTCTCTGGAAAGAAATCATCTGGGATTGAGGTGCAGAGTTTGCAGCGAGTTAATGAAGGAGCTTCCAACCTGTATATCTTCAGGGCCCTTATGTCCCTCAGTGCCCCTGTTGCAATGAAAGTTGGTGTTTATAAGCTAAAATTATATATTTATGTGAATGTTTGTAAAATATTTTGTGTTCTCACACCTGACTAATGTTGTACATACCCCTTTCTTCTCTCTGACCTGCAGGGTAATGATGAGGAGAATGGACTGTTGATACTGAGTTTTTGGCACTGTGTAGTTTGGTTCAGTGACAAATAAGGTCATATGATCCCTGAAAGAGGTCATGTGATTACCAAACAAAGGGCAAAGCCAACTGTGCTATGATAAAGAAACTGATAACTCATAGGGAATAAAGGAGCTGTCAGAGACACTTTGCTGAGGAAATGTACTAGATTGAGTGAGGAAAGGAATTTCCTTCACCGCCTCACAGGCGATTATGCTGACGTGTTTAGTTCAGTTAGAGTAGATACATCAGCTTCTCTGCCAGATGCTCTGACTGTGTTGCTGCTCTCTTTGAATCCCGTCACTGGCTTCAGGTTCAAGCTTCTCATCTTTGTCCTGAAGGCCCTACACAGCTCCACTGTTATCTTCATCTCTGTTCTCATTGCCTTCTGTTCCCCTGTCACTCTTTCTGCTTCTCCTAAGCCGCATTCCTAACTGTCCTGACTCTCACGGTCATTTAAATGTAAGGGAGCGTGTCCCAATTAGCTACTAGAGTCTTCATCTTGTTGAGGATAAGGAGGGAACAAAACTATCTAAATATGTGACGTGCTTTCCTGGATCACAAAGATCCCGGAGGTCATTGGAGTCCCCCGGCCCAACTCTCCTTTACACCTAAGTTATGCCCTCTTCAAACTGCATTACATTGCCAGAGAGGCATAAAAGGACCTTGGTAAAGGAGAATCAGACCCCCCCCCACACACAAAATTGTACAGAGATTTGTCTAGGTGTCAGACAGCTTTAGTATCCTCCTCCTTCTGTCAGCTTCACTTTTTTTTCCCCGAGTCCCCATATGCTTGGATCATCTCCTTCCTATACGCAAGTCAACCATATTATTTTCATGCAAATCCCAATTAAAAATACTCTTCTAATACAAAATCTTTCAGCAGTCATCTTTCCTGGACGTGGGCACTGCTTTGGTCTTGCACCATCACCCCGTACAATATAGTAGTCCCTGATGGCTTTGTGTATTTTTATTGATGTTTGAATACCAAGGGAATTACCCATTTGGTTACCCAAACATCACTTCGCGGAGGGAAGACTTCCCACCAGATGGCTGCCATGACGCTTGCTGTTAAAAATCCTTGACTAGACTAAAAGCTTCTTACCTGCCATTTGCTTTATTTTAGTATCAGATGGTGGGAAGGACACCAGATCTTCTGGCTCTAGCAGAACCTGTTCATTTGTTCTCTCTTGTAATACGTAAACAAATTGCCCTTTATTCACCTCTGACTGCTTCCTATATGTAAATTGGAACATTCCTTAAATGTAATGTTGATTTGATATTCCACATATCTCATGAGTAACATGAGCTTGTTAAATGTTGAGTTGCTATATCTGCTAGATGAGAATTGATAGCTTGCACTTGGAGTAGGCAGGTCGAGAACTTTTGGAATTTGAACCTATAGGCAGAAAGAAATGGATCTGTTTATTTAAAAAAGTAACAAAGTGCACCTGCATCAGGATTCTTGTACTAGCTTTTCATGTGTTGAACATTGCTGTAAACACTTATTTGCAACCTTTTGGCTAAGCTTGACTGTGCAACATCAGTGTGAAATACGAATCGTCCTCTGCCCGGAGAATTCAGGCCTCCCTTTGAAAAAGGGTGAATTCAAAATGCGAAAAGGTCAGAAAAATGGAGAATTGTTTTTATTTCAGTGCAGCAGCCTGGTTATTATGATTCTATTATTCTTTCCTTTTTTGTAATTTTAAGTATTTGTCAGAGACACTTAGTGTTTTCAGACAGGTACCTCTTGTTAATTGATATCTCATGTGATGTGAAAAGTGTGATTATTTTAAACTGAAATCCCAAGCTTTTTCTAGCCCCTGCCACTGCACTCTTGAGAGCTTCCCTTTTGGTGAGCACCAGATGGGAATTATTTGAAGTGGATACATCAGATTCTGCCTTTTTTTCCTTACTGTTGCCAAATTCATTTCAGGAAAAGGCAGAACTGAACTGAGAAAAGTGTTTGCTAATGAATTCATCCAACTGAGTGAGAAGATGAAGGAATGTTCTGCCAGTCTGACATAAATGCAAAGTTCCTTAGCCAGCGCTTTCCATCTGCAATGGGCATCAGGAAAAAATAATAGATTTGTAAAATATAATGCCAGAAGGAACCATAGGGATCATCTTGTCTGACTTCCTATATAACAAAGGCCATAGGACTTCTGCGAATTAATTCTTCTTTGAACTAGAGCAGATCTTTTTGAAAAACATCCAATATTGATTTAAAAATTTCCAGTGATGGAAAATCCACCATAACCCTTAGTAAATTGTTCCAATGGTTAATTACTGTCACTGTTAAAAAAAATTGTGCTTTATTTCAAGTCTGAATCTGACTCGCTTCAACTTCAAGCTGTTGGATCTTTGTCTGCTAAATTAGAGAGCTCTCTGTTACCAATTACATGAGGAACAGAACAGGCTGTAATCAAGTCATCCCTTAATCTTCTCTTTGACAAGCTAAATAGATTTAGCTCCTTGAGTCTTTCACTATAAAGTATGTTTACCAATTCTTTAATCATATATATGGTTCTTCTCTGAATCCTCTCCAGTTTTTCAACATCCTTCTTGAATTGTGGACACCAGAACTAGACACAGTATTCTAGCACTCGTTGCACCGGTGCCAAATACAGAAGTAATATAACCTCTCTACTCATACTCAAGATTCCCCTGTTATTCATCAGCGGATCACATTAGCCTTATTGGCCACAGCATCACAATGGGATCTCATGTTCCTCTGATTATGCACCATGACCACTATGTCTTTTTCAGAGTCACTGCTTTCCAGGATAGAGTCCCCCATCCTGTAAATATGACCTGCACTCTTGGCTCTTAGATGAATGACTTTCTATTTAGCTGTATAGAAGCACGTATCGTATGCTTATGCCCTGCTTACAAAGCGATTCAGATCACTTTGAATCAGTGACCTGTCCTCTTCATTATTTACCACTCCTTCAGTCATCGTGTCATCTGCAAATTTTATTAGTGATGCTTTTATGTTATCTGCCAGGTCATTGATAAAAGTATTAAAAAGCATAGGACCAAGAACTGACTAGAAATGCACCTGCTCAATGATGATTCCCCATTTACAATTACATTTTGAGACCTGTCAGTAGCCAGCTTTTAATCCAATTAATGTGTGCCCCATTGAATTTGTATCATTATAGTTTCTTAATCAAAATATCCTGGTGTACCAAGTAAAATGCCTTACAGAATTTTAAGTATATTACATCAATGCCTTTAACTTATCTCTTCAGAAAAAGATGTCAGTATAACAAGATCTGTTGTCCATAAACGTGTTGATTAGCATTAATTATATTGCATCTCCTTTAATTCTTTATTAATCAAGTCCCATATTAGCCCCTCCCCCCCCCCCCGGATTGATGCCAGGCTAACTGGAGTAAAACTACCTAGATCATCCTCTTTAGCCTTTTTAACTATTGTCACCAGATCAGCTTTCTTCCAGTCATCTGGAACTTCCCTGTGTTCCAAGTCTGACGGAAAATGAGCAACGATGATCCAAAGAGCTCATATGCTACTTCTTTTAAAATGCTCAGATCCAAGTCATCCCACCTGCTCGTTTAAAAATGTTGAACTTAAGTAGCTGCAGTTTAACATCCCTCCTGAGTTACTGATGGAATGGAAAGTATTTCATCATCATCGTATGATATGAAAACATCATGTAACTTTTTCCCAAACACACAACAGAAATATTTATTGAACACTTCTGCCTTTTCTGTATTATTATTGACAATTCTACCATTTCCATTTTTATGGACCAATACCATTGATAAGAATCCTTTTGTTCCTAATGTACTTTTAAAACTTCTGGTAGTCCTTAACTTCGCTGGCCAACAATTTCTCCTTGTGTCCTCTTGCTTACCTTACCAATTTTCTACAATTTCTAGTTTCTAATTTATATTTATTACTATCAACATGATAGTAATAAATTGGTAGGTGTTTTCACATCCCTGATAAGCTAGATTGATTTTTTTTTTTAACGAGTATAGTCTTCTTTCATGTGTATTTTGGGCATCTCGTAACAATTCCCCATTATTAACATTTTCTGATTAAATTATTTCTTCCAACTCATAATTGTTTTTAGCTTGCTTGAAATTGGCCCTTTTAAAGCACCAAGTATATATATGTATGTATGTATATATATATATATATATATATATATAACTTTATTCTGTTTGCACATAATACATATGATCAAGTTGTGATCACTTGCACCTTAGCAACCAGTAATTTTTATCTATCAAGATGAGGTCCAACAGAATATTTTTGAGTAAGAAATCTTGATTTATAATTTTTTAAATCTGAGGATATTTTAATACTAGCAGCAAGAGACCTCTAGCATATGTCACTCAATTGAAGTCCTCCATGATAATGCAGATTTTCCCCCCCCCACAGGTTATAGATAGGTGCTTAAAAATCTGGTTAATCCTGTTCTCATGTGTGATTTGGTGGCAGACACCAACTAGTACTCAGTCTTGTGCTTTATCTATTAGTACATTGGTCTATAGGCATTCAAGATTATTTGCTTCTGAGTTGTCCATTACTCAGAAACAGGTGGTGCCACTTTTGGCATTAAATGCCACTCCCCATCCCCGTTTTCCCACTCGAGGCTTCCTAAGCAGGGCATAACCATTGATTTTCACATTCCAGGCATACCGGTCTCCCCATCAGGTTTCCGTAGTACCAACTAGGTTGAATTTGTACTCATAAATGAGAAATTCCAATTCCTCTTGTTGAATACCCAGGCTTCTAGCATTGGTGTATAGACAATTAAAGAATTTCTTCTTTTCGTGTCCATTAGTGCTATGATTACTTTTGTTTTCAACATCATGGCTTAGTTCTAAATGAGTGCTCAGTTGATCCCCCTTTTTGTTGTTAGTTTAGTAACCTCATGTCCTGCTTAGTCTAGCCAGCCAGTTCCCTAAAAGTTGGTTCCCCTTCTTCTGAGATGAAGGCCATTCAGACTCTACAGTCCCTTCTCCCATACACATATGCTTAAAATGGAGCTTTAAAAGTGCCTAGCTGCAAACTTGAAATTCTCTCTAGAAAGAGCCTGGACTTGAGACATAACACAACATTGGTAGAGTCGTTATCAGATTCAGCAAAATAAATTAAATGTTCTTGCTTAACAATAAAAGGCAAGACCCTATATACTATCTCATCAACTATCCCTGGCCCTGTAATGCTACGTGTGTCACCCCCACTCTGTGCAGTGTCCGCCAAATGAATGATGGTAAATTATAGAAGAGTCAAGGAAGGCAGATGAAGTTAATCTCAAACAGCTCTCAGGCTGCCTATCTTTGTTGCCACCTACAAATCTCCTTCTTCATGTCACTGCCCCCTCAGCTCAGTTAATGAAGTTCTGTTTGTACCTCTCCCCCCTCCCCATTGCTGCCACATGTGGAATGCCCTCCTTAAACTGGTTTGCAGGGACACCACTCCTTCCTTGGTCAGATCACTCTTGAAGGTCCACATCTACAGCAACCCCTATATGAATGAAGAAGACATTTATTTGTTTTTAAAATTGCCCGGTACTGTGTCTATGCTTTTGTTGAACATCCACATAATCTTAATCACTGTAACCCCTGTCAGTCCTCCTCCATCCCACCCGACTTTTGAGTCTCCCCTTCATCATGCCTTGTCTGAAGCTAGATTGTGAACTTTGGAGCACAGCAATTAAACATGACAGTCAGGGGCTGAGCTGGAGACACGTGAGAAGCCATGAGAGTAATTTGCTAGGTCTGAGGGTCATAATTGTATTTTGGCATGGAGATTATATGCCATGTAATCATAAAAAAGAGACTTTTAGTTAATGCAAAGGAACTGCTTTCCATGATGCTAACAGATCTTATAAAAGAATCTGAGGATTTTTAATGTCAAGCAGGGATATGTAAAGTGGCCTTTGTGTATGTTAGGCAGGGTATATATGATATACCATTCTTAGTGATGATTGGTAAAGGCTATTAAAAATGCCCAGAGATCATATTCTGCTCTCTAGAATTATGTGCCTACCTGTGAAGCCATGGGAGTGACATGTACAATACACCATAATCTGTTCTGTTTTTGTTGCTTTGCAGTCCTAATTATAGGACTTTCAACAGCTACATGAGGATCTAAAAATCCCATAGGAATATGCATTCACTTGGATATTTGATCTCAAATACAAGACACTGTCTTGCTTTTGAATCTAAATATAAAGCCTGCCAAATTCAGGAAGAGAATGAACTCCAACCTCAGTCACCTTCATGCCAGTGTTGTTTTGTGCCAGGTTATAGTTTAGTCCTCTTTAAAGTGATTTGATGGTTCTGTTTAATGTCATAGTGAAAGGGCAAAAGCCCGAAGAGAATGCAGTAAATGGCTTTTTCTCTAGACCAGGCATCATACCTGAGGGCATAATTTTCTGAGTCAAGGAAAAAGTGTTAGACTTCCCTTATCATAAATTTGTTTCTGAGTTAAACATCAGCCAGTTTTGCTTCTGTTTCATGTGATAGCCTTCAGAATGCACCAGTACTTCTGCTGCATTGATTAGACTAGCAACCAGATTTATTAACTATCTGCAGTAAGGAAACCATGATTTACCGAGAGTGAAGTTAAAATTCATATTTTGTCCGTCAGATCCTTCCAAAATGGGACAGTCTGAGATCATGAAATCAGGTTTCCCCAGAATATTATATAGTAGCACAAACCAGCTCTATCAAATTAACTGTATCTGCGCCACCTTCCCCTTTTATAGCCATGTATTCAAACCCATTTTCGGGGAGAGGGTGGAAATTATCTGGGATCCTCACCTTCCTGTAGTGAGGGAAAAGAATGTATTTAGCAAAGACCCATCTAATCTGGTGTCCTGTCTCTGGCAGCAACCCATACTAGATACTTCAGAATAAGACCTATCCTCCTCTGTAATGTTCCTCACTCAGATTTGCTTTCATAGAATATCAGGGTTGGAAGGGATCTCAGGAGGTCACGGGCAGATTTTTTTTTTCACACCATGCACAGTCAACTTGTGGAACTCCTTACCAGAGGGTGTTGTGAAGGCCAAGACTATAACAGTGTTAAAAAAAAGAACTAGATAAGTTCATGGAAGATAGGTCCATCCTATTAGCCAGGATGAGCAGGGATGGTGTCCCTAGCCTCTGTTTGCCAGAAGCTGGGAATGGGCAACAGGGGATGGATCACTTGATTCCCTGTTCTGTTCATTCCTTCTGGGGCCCCTGGCATTGGCCACTGTTAGAAGACAGGATACTGGGCTAGATGGACCTTTGGTCTGACCCAGCATGGCCATTATGTTCTTATGATTTCTTCCTGACACTAGTGATAAGATTATGGAGTTGAGAGCACAGGCCATTTCTATGCTGCCCAGAGTGGCTGCATGGAAGCCTGGTCATGTGTGTCACCACACAGCAGCATCCTCAACAAAACAAGCTGCAGCAATCAGTCTCTAAGGGCCTGGCTACCTATGAGAGTCTGGAAACAAAAGATGTCACTGGACAGCAGCAGGATCATGCCTCTTAGTTCTCCATGACCCACCCGGTAAATAACAACACATTGGCCTGTACAGCCTGCAAGACAATCATGCGTGCCCACAAAGAGAATGCTAACTGTCCGAGGAATATAGGCGATCCTAGCTGGAACTTTGATATTCAGAAGATTGCAGATAAGGTTCTGAAAGGGATATGTAGGCAACAGGAGGGTGTTCTATCCACCTAGAGCCAGAGGCAAAATGTGACTCTAAGAATGGATAGACTTAAGTCAACAGTTACATCTATTGGTGATGGTAGATTTCAGCACTAAAGATTCGGCTTCCTGGGATACCTCACAGCTTGTTGATGACCTAAGGGGGATTTTGAAGGATGCTGAAGGAGAAGACTCTCCAAATGACCCTCTCAAGATTTGTCCTGTCCTGCAGGCAAAGGCAGGCAGAAGGTAGAAGATTCTGGAGGTGAAACTTTGGCCACATAGAGGGTGAAATGTAGAGGATTTTGGTTTTGTAGAATGTTGGCCCAGCTTCTGTGGGGAGAGGGGTCTGTACAGTTTGGATGGCCTTCATCTCAGTAGAAGGGGAACCAGTCTTCTAAGGGACTGGCTGGCTAAACTAGTCAGGACAGAAGGGTGTTAAGGGGTGAAAAAGGGAGGATAAGATGAGCACTCATTTAGAACTAAATATTAGGTATTTCAGAAACCAAAGGCTTTAAAAATGAATATGTTTAAAATGAATAGTACAAGATCTCTACAAGGCAAAAATAGTTAAGGGGAGATGTGTTTAAAATGATTTCTAAGCAACTATAATTTAACTGCTCCTATGTCCTTTTATCTTTAGCTTTGAAGTACTATAACTTGTAAAAAGAAGCCACTCGTATGATTTTCTGTATGAAAGCCAACATTATGATGGGCAGATGTTTCTCTGGGTTTATTTATTTTCTCTGGTATGGAATAGCATAGAAAACGTGATGGGATCACCTCAGAGAAGCTTTTTTGCAGTAAGACAAAACTAAGTATTCTAGCATAATCCTGCTGTCGTTTCAAATAACAGAATTCTTGCTTTTATGTATTTATCTGAGAGTATCACAAAACTTTTGTTTTTGTCCCATCATTCAAATTGACCCTTTGTTACAATGATAGGGTAGGCACATGTTACTATCTACTGTGAGCTTATGTTGTAATATATTAATATACTAAGCTACCTTTCAGGAAACACTTACTGTCACTTTGTAATAAAAAATGTTGAGCTTAAAACAACTTAGTGATTCCTTTCATGTCTTACCGGCATCCTCTCCCTAGACCATGCTATCATGGAGAACAAATATTTAATAATGAGCTCTTCAATCCAGCAGAGAAAGGTCTAATACAATCCAATGGCTGGAAGTTGAAGCTGGACAAATTCAGATTGAAAATAAGGTGTACATTTTTAACAATGAGGGGAATAAGCCATTGTGATTATTTATCAAGCATCATTGTGGATTCTTTGTCACTGACAATTTTTGAAATTAAGATTGGATGTTTCTCTAAAAGCATTGCTCTAGGATATTTTTTGGGGAAGTTGTGTGGCGTGTATTATACCCAAGATCACACTAGATGAGCACAATGGTGTCGTCTGGCCTTGGGATCTATGAATCTGAGAAAGGCAATTCAAATCAATTATTGAGATTTGCTGGGATACGTTGCCAGGCTTTCAGATATGGACAAAAGATGGTCTTCTGGTTAGGGAATGAATTGGGACTTTGGGTTCAATTCCTGGCCCTGCCACAGACTTCCCCTATGATCACTGTATCTCAGTTTTCCAGTTGTTGTGAGGATAATAAATTCATTGACGTTTGTTAGGTGCTCTGTGGACATGGCCTAGAGAAGACAGTAGGTGATGGGGCCATATGTTATAAGTAGAGAAAGAGCTGGAGAAAGAAACTAAATTCTGCTTTTAAAGAAAACAGGACATTGCACTGCTCCTGGGAAGTAGAGTTATAAATGGGCCCAGAGAGTTAAAGGTGTTAACATGACTTGCTTATTGAAAGGGTTTTAAACAAGGTTTGGGATTTTGAGTACAGAGATCTCGGCCTGTTTAGTATCATGGCAAACACACGCTATACTTTTTAAATCTTTTATTAAGGATGCAGAGAAAAAGGGGAAAAGTTAAAAGTTTTGAAATCTAAAGTAATATAAAGGTTTTTTTCAATGACATTTTTATTTCCTTTCCCTGTAATTATAGATACCACCACCGTCACTCCATTTGGCACTCTTTTAAGTGATCTTAAAGATGGTAGTATATGTCTTTTTTGGAGAACAGGGAAGAAGTTAGTTGAGATGGGCTGAGGCTGCTGCTGCTGTTAAAGTTTGATTCCATTTTCTAAAAGACAAACCAGACACACAAGGGGACAGGGAAAACCAGTGAAGACTGAAAATGCAGCTTCTGTCTGTGTTGCAGCCAGGGCCGGCTCCAGGCACCAGCCGACCAAGCACGTGCTTCGGGCGGCACCTTGGGCCAGGGCGGCGCTCAGGTTTTTATTTATTTATTGGT
>NC_048316.1:462264-693215 GCF_013100865.1 Trachemys scripta elegans | reverse complement strand
ATTTGGCGGTACGGGGGGGGGGTACGGCGGCGCGGCGCTCGCAGGGGGGCGGCACTCTTCTTTTTTGCCTGGGGCGGCAAAAAAGTTAGAGCCGGCCCTGGTTGCAGCCTTGCTGCTAGAGAAAAACTGGCCCAGCATGTGGTCTGATCCGCCACTCTGAGACCTCCCAGACTTGTACCAGTTTCGGTCTGTTCAGGGCATTGCTTTTAGCTTCCTCTCTGGTCGCAAGGTTACAACAGTGCTGCAAAATGTAAAATCTTGGTCAGCTAAGCCAGACTCTTATTAGACAGAAGGCAAAAGGAGGATGATAGGAAAGAGAAGAAATAAGGTGGGGCGGGGAAAGGACACATAAGGGTTGTGTGTGTCTGGGGAGGAGAGAGGGGGTGATGAAGTCTTGCACCCTAGGTGGTATTTGGGATTTAGTCAGAGCCTGTGGAGGTGGCAATGTCATCTGGTTCCTCTCTTCAGTCCAGTGTGGTCAGGTCATCAGTCAGAACCTTCACAACAAAGGCCCAATGGTATTAATGGCGGATCGCAGGCAATAGGAGTGGTAGCCAAGATAGTGAAGCTTGCACCTTCCAGCTCTCAGCCAACAGTTGGTGGTGGTTAGCCATCTTGCAGGTAGTTTGTAATCCCGTGTGTTCTTTCTTGCCCTTTTTTTTTTTTTAAACACCCCCCCCAAAGGGGAGTGATGGGCAGAATAGCCCCAACCTTTATTAATTTATTTACCAATTAGGCCTAATTTTTGACACACCAATTTTTGTTTATTAATTGTTGGTCCAACATTTCTTTTATTTACCAGGAATGATTTTAACAGAGTTCTTGAATTATTAGTAGGTCTTTCTATTTGGACTAATTTAAGGGGTTTGGGGGTTTGCATGTTTTTTCCTCTTTTTCTACTTTTTCCCATTAACATTTGTTGTTAGAGGCTGTTGTGGCATTTTACAAACATTTACTTACAGTTAAGCTCACAATTAGGATCAATTTGTAGACCCAGTTATTACCACAGTGCTGCTCCTGGGAGCTGAGCTCAGATCCCAGGCCTAGAAGTGCAGGGTGCTGCCTCACATCGTCCTGCTCAGCAATGTAATGTGCTGTCCATGAGTGCAGAATTCAGAATCCTTGGGTAACATCCACTAAACAGCAATCAGTCAATAAAACAACAAAACCCCCACACAAACTCTTACCCTCCCAGAAAAAAAATTGTGCGTGAGCAGCCAACTTACCTAGATTTCTGTAGAACATGATGATGGCTAAAAGAAAATATATTGCTTAATGTTTATCTCGACTAGGGCATGAAGTCCCAGAGTTTCAGTTTAAAGGTACAACATCAAAAGAGTTAATTAAACCATCATTTGCAGCAGAGAATTACACTTGTAAATGCTGAAGCTTCATCTAGGAAAACTTGAAATCTGTAGAGAAAAGAGAGACACAAGATTGTTGAATTATATACTGTTGTCTGCAAAATAAACTACAAGGTACTATGTCTTGCATCAGACTATAAGGCTGAATTCAAAGCAGCAGATTTATTGGGCTGCTACTGAGGAATGAGAGATACAGGCCTGTAGATAATTGAAAAATCAAATCATTGTATCCGCCCACCTGACAAACTTCTCTCCTTGTGAGTGACAGAGGCTTCTGTTAATGTCCCAGCTACAAGGATTGCAAACCCATCACTTCTCTCTGCTGCCATTTTGTTTGTCATTTGTGATAATTGTCATCTATAATTCAGCAAACAATTGCAGTCATGTGTTGTTGTGTAGGGGACACAGAAGGTTGCTGGGATTTTTAGTGTTCTTTATTAAATGAAAGCTCATTTAATTTACATTTTTCCTGCAACCCTTTAAAAGCCATTTGGGATAGATCCCACAGTAAATGAGGCTGCTTGCATTGCAGGCAGAAACTGAATTTTGGCTTATTAATCACACAGAATGTTTCCCTTTTGTCTTTGCTAACCTCACGGGCGGCACTGCAGACATATCAGAGTCCAGTCTGAGCTCAGTGCTGCTTCATCACAGTTACAACACATCTATAACCTAAGCGCATAGGTGGTCCCCACATCCACAGGTCTTGCAGTTTATCATTAGTTGCATTTTTGGACTGATAAAATGTACCCCCCTATTCTGGGCCTCCTGCTTCCTAGAAAAGTATCCACAGATTCGAGGGGTGGAGGGGTGTAGAAAGAGCTAGTGTTTCGTCCGCTGCAATGCTCTCTCCTTCCCTCAACCCTCCATTGGGAAGAGTCGGGAGGAATTTGTTAATCCCTGCTGGCGGATTCCCACTCTCGAAACCCACAGGTGAATCTGGTGCAAGTGACTGCAGTATCTGTGCTTGCCAGTGACTAAAGGGAGGTGGGTGGGAGGAATGTTTTGTGTGTGTTTTTTCAGTGCCTAGTGCAATGGGGCTGGGGCTGCTAGGTGGGACTGAATACAAATTAATAATAATCATCTGTAGGACTTGAGATAGCACCCTGGGCTCTCATCCTGATGGAAGAATTAAAAGAAAACCCCACCTGAAAAACCCAATGCAGAAATAACACATGTATAGAGAATTTGATCCTAGGGATGTCTTTAGCTAAGGACAGTTTTACTATGTAAAGCATCTCAAGGTATAAGTTTATGTGAACTATAAATGACGACAATGAGCAAATCTCCATTAATAATTTACTCGAGCTCTTAATCTGCCCACTGGAAAATACACTCTGGGACTTGGCAAGTGAGTTAAAAGTCACAGAGACACCTCAGTAAATGTGTTTATTTTTTTACGTTTTTAAAAGGTGGTTAAAGTCCTTACATTTCCCTTTTCCCCTTTTAATCCACATATTAGTAATTGAGTCCTCAGCCATTTCAACTGTTCTGAAAAACCATGTGGGGAATTACACATGGTTATATGAGTAATGTGTCAGATGTCAGCTTGTCGTTGACTATTTGTGATTCTGGTGTGCAATCTCTCAAAAGAAGCTTGACTCTGTTTAAGTTTTGGAGTGCTGCACTGAGGGACAGGAGGGGCATGGAGGTTGGTTTTGATGGTGGGAAATAGATCTGCTGTTTTTCTCCAGTTTTTTAATTGTTTGAGCTTCAAGGCCAGGAAGTGCCTAGTGGGCAAATGAGCAGAAGGTGATCTTAGAACTTACCCGATGGCTGCAGCATAAATCAAAGCAGCTTGGGGAGGTGGGGCCTGCACCACACACTGGTTGTTTTACTAAGTTATGTTGCTCAGGCGAGAGAGGAGAATAGGAGTTGCTATTTGCTGGGAAAAGATCTTCCTGTTTTCCCATGATCTCCGCCACTTATCCTTTCCCTCCTCGGCCCTCAGTCTTAAGTCCAGGGAATGCCCATTCACCTGGTTATATTTCCCTGACTGGTGAATTTAAGCCAATTGACATGAGAGATTTGAATCAAGTGTGTAACCATCAGATATTCAGCAGTACACCACGGGCCGGCCAGCCCCACCACTAGTGATAGCCATCAATTTCATAGCTGGCTTGCTGGAAATAATTTTCCTAATCCGTTTATTAAGATTTACCATGACTTAGTTTCCACAGAAGCATTCTTTTAATAGTTCAAAGGCCACTTGATGTTACATCCAAAATACAAATATAGGCATGTACACCTGTATTCTATACCCTAGCAACAATACTGTTATAATATTTGCTGAATATTCACAACTGGATCAGGCCCGGGAGACACCTTCCCATCATGGCATGATTCCAGAGAGGTAAGGAAGAGCTCTGGCAAAGCACCCCTAGTAAAGCTTGCTTTTCTATATACTATAACAAACAGGTGAAGTCAGTGCTGGTGGTTAGACCTTTGCTAAAGTCAGCAGAAGCAGTTTAGGGCTGCACTCTGACCTCTTCAGTTCTTTCCTCATCACACTTTCCAATATTTTTCCCAACTACCAGACTAAGCCTTTCTAACCAGTTATTTACTGTACCTGGTGTCCAATTAAACATGTTTTCTTTATTTCCCAAACCTCAAATAAGATTACACTGGCATTCCAAAAGATCACTCCAGGTTTAACACACTAAATTCTTCTTTCTCATGAGTTCATTCTTTTTGATCACATGCTGTGGGCCTATAACTCATGCTAGAAGTCTAAATACGAAGATGGGTGAACTTGAGTGCCTGATATTAAGTAAGGATATTGATTAAATAGGCATCACCGAAACTTGGTGGAACAACAATGGGACAGGGTACAAAACATATATAGAAATGACAGAGTAGGTTGCTCTTTAGTGGAGGAGTGGTGGTGGCACTATTTGTGAAAGAAAACAGTCAAATACAGTAAAAATCATACCATAGATGTACCACATGTTACTTGAATAGTAAGAGTATAGCAGTAGGAATATGCTACTGACCACCTGTCCAGGATGGTGGGGATGACTGAAATGCTCAGGGAGATCAGAGAGGCTACAAAAACAGAAAACCCAATAACAATGGGGCATTTCAGGTATACCCATATGGACGGGATCCAGAGATAACATTTCTAGACACCATTAATGACCGCTTCTAGAAGCAGTTAGTCCTGGAACTCAGAAAGAGAGGGGCAGTTCTTGAATGGAGCACAGAATCTGGTCCAAGAGATTAATATAGTAGAGCATCTCAGTAAGAGCGACCATAATGTAATTAAATTTAACATCCTTATGGGGGGGGGGGGGGAGAGATACCAAAGAAACCCACCACAAAACACTTAATTTCAAACAGGGGAACTATACAAAAATGAGGATAAAATGAAAATAAAAAGAAACAGTCAAAACAAGAATAAAATCGCTGCAAGCTGCATGGAAACTATTTAAAAACACCACACTAGAAACTCAAACTAAATGTATACCCCAAATTAAAAAAAAAAAACAGTAAGGATCAAAAAATGATATCATGGCTAAATAGAGTAAATGAGGCGGTTAGAGGCAAAAAGGCGTCCTTTCAAAATTGGAAGTCAAATCCTAGTGAGGAAAGGAGTATTACACTCTGACAAGTCAAGTATAAAAGTATAATTAGGCAGTACAAAAAGGAATTTGAAGAGCAACTAGCAAAAGACACACAAACTAAAAACAAAATGTTTCTAAGTACATCAGAAGCAAGAAGCCTGCCAAACAATCAGCGGTCTACAGGACAGCCAAGGTGCTAAAGGAACACAAAGTACAAAGAAACTAAATAATTCTGTGCATCAATCTTCACTATAGAGAATGTGAGGGAGATTCCCACACCTGAGCCCTTCTTTTTAGGTGACACATCTGAAGAACCATCCCAGACTGAGGTGTCAATAGAGGAGGTTTTGGAACAAACTGGGAAATTAAGCCATAATTAGTGACCAGGTCCAGATGGTATTCAGCCAAAGATTCTGAAGAAACTCAAATATAAAATGGCAGAACTATTAACTGTAGTATGTAACCTATCACTTAAATCAGCCTCTGCACCAGATGTCTGCAGGCTAGTGTAATGCCAATTTTTAAAAAAGGCTCTAGAGATGATCATGGAAATTACAGGCCAGTAAGCCTAACTTCCTTACCAGGCAAAGTGGTTGAAACTATAGGAAAGAACAGAATTGTCAGACACATAGATGAACACAATATGTTGAGGAATCATACATGGCGTTTTTTTTTTTTTTTTTTTTTTTTTTTAACAAATCATGCCTTATCAATCTATTAGAATTCTTTGAGGGTTTCAACAAGCATGTGGACAAGGGGGATCCAGTGTACTTGGACTTTCAGAAAGCCTTTGACAAGGTCCCTCACCAAAGGCTCTTAAGATCAGTAACTGGTTAAATGTAAGTAACTGATTAAGCAAGATAGTTAAGTCCAAAGCCAACTGCGAAAAGTTACAAAGGAATCGCAAAAAACTGGGTGACTGGACAACAAAATGGCAGATGAAATTCAATGTTGATAGATGCAAAGTAATGCATGCAGGAAAGCATAATCCCAGCTATATGTACAAATGAGGGCTTCTAAATTAGCTGTTATCACTCAAGAAAAAAGATCTTGGAGTCATCTTGGATAGGTCTCTGAAAATATTTGCTTAATGTGCAGTGGCAGTCAAAAAAGCTAACAGAATGTTAGGAACCATTAGGAAAGGGATAGATAATAAGACTGAAAATATCATAATGCCACTATATAAACCCATGGTATACCCACACTTTGAATACTGCGTGCAGTTCAGGTTGCCCCATCTTAAAAAACTGATATTAGAATTGGAAAAAATACAGAGGACAACAAAAATGATTAGGAGTATAGATCAGCTTCCATACAAGTAGAGATTAAAAATACTGGGACTGTTCAGCTTGGAAAAGAGACAACTAAGCGGGAATATGATAGAGGTCTGTAAAATCATGAATGGTGTGGAGAAAGTGAATAGGGAAGTGTTATTTACCCTTTCACAACACAAGAACCAGATGTCACCCAATGAAATTAATAGGCAGCACGTTTAAAACAAATATAGGGAAATGCTTCTTCACATGATGCACAATCAACCTGTGGAACTCGTTGCCAGGGGATGTTGTGAAGGCCAAAAGTATAACTGGGTTCAAGAAAGAATTAGATAATTTCATGGAGGAGTTGTCCATCAATGGCTATTATCCAAGATGCTCAGGGACACAACCCTTTAAATGTCTGACTGCCAGAAGCTGGGACTAGATGACAGGATCACTCAATAATTGCCCTGTTCTGTTTGTTCCCTCTTGTGCATCTGGTATTTGGCCACTGTCGGAAGACAGAATTCTGGGCTAGATGGTCCTTTGGCCTGACCCAGTATGCCCGCTTTTATGTACTTATACTAATATCCAAACTCAATTTTAAAACCATAATTCACTCAGATGTAGCGTGGGCCTATATTCCTACATAGACTAGGTGTGCTAGCATCAGACTGAAAATGTTGACACTCTTAAAGATAGCAATATCAAAGGCTCCTTGGAATAATTATGTGTAGGAAAGTTCTGGAAGTACCTTTTAGACAGGTATCCCTTCTACATGTTGGGATATATCATTGGAAACCTATCCAGACTTCTCTTGCTAATTATGGACCTGATTCTGCTACCTTTACCCCAAAGTATCTTACTCTGTAAACAGACCCATTGACATCTGGGGTAAGGTGAGAGAAAGAGGCCATATTTATTTACATTTATGAAGGGTTTTCTCAAGAAATACAATTTTAGGGGACTTTCTAAAATATCTCACATCTGTGGATTTTGCGTCAGAGTCCTTATTGAAATTTTAGTCATATCAGTTTTCTTCCATGTATTTCTCTCTGGTTTACACCGCACCTCCTGGTTATACCTTAAACTCTGTCACGTAGATTTTTTTCCCCCCTTAAATCGGAGAATATTCCATACTTCTCCAAAACCCATTGCTAAAACTTTACACACTGAAGTATTCTGGGGAGTGTTTGGGTTATTTAGCTGATTAGTTGTTGTTTGAGGTTTGATGTTCGGACAGCATCACAAAACAATTGTGGTTTCTCACTGTAGTTATCATGCATTCTGTGTTTTCTTTAGCCATGTTACTATATTTTTAAAGATAAAACATAAATGTATATAATGCTTTCGGTCTGTAAACAGGAACCCCAGGTCTGCAGTGTGGTCATGGAAACATGCACTCCAATTCAGCAAAATACTTAAGCTCATACCTATGCCCCACTGACTTTAGAAGTTAAGCATGTGCTTAAGTGCTTTGCTGAATTGTGGCCTTAGAAAGGGTTCTTCTCAGAATAGCCATATCAGATATTTAATATTCCTGAGCACTGCTGCTATTCTGAAACATTACAGCCAAAGCCTGCCCAGTTCCTTGGGATTTAATCAGCATTAATCTCAATCAGGTTTTGCTCATCTCATGCTTACAGTAATTAAAAACTAGATGTATCTGAGAATAAGAAACAAACTAAGCAGCAGATATGTTGCCTCATCTGTTCTTTTGGGGACTTGCCTTATATGCATCACATGAACTCTTGTAAAAGAAGGAGCTCATGTGAAAAATAAATTTCCTCCTCAGACCAAAGGAAGGAGGACAGAGCTACTACATCAGTCTTGATGTGAGGGTTGAGCGAGGTGCAGAAATCAGCCCTGAACTCTTCCTGCAGCATTTGGCACCTGTACAAATAGCTTGGGTCTCAAATGCTGTTATTCTTTCAATTTTATTGAACATTAAATCCATCACCAAAATATGCAGAAAGAAAAATGAATGCAACATCTCTCAAGGTCACTTATGTGGATTGTTTCCGTGGATGTACTGTAGTGGCTTTGGGCTTTGTTGTAATAAAGCAGCATCAATTCAGGAAGCTATACATTTCATAGCATGAGCTCCAAATCATAGAGCAATGTTCCTCTTTTTACTGAAAAGTATAGTACAAATATCCCTATATATAACAGCCAACCTGTTCAGTGAGGCACTCAGATTAAGGGAAATTATACTAATTCCGAGATGTCACCTCCTATCTGCCATGTACTAACCTGTACATTAGTACTCTTTCTTCTCAGAGCCCCAGTGACCAAGTGACACAGGAGGGAGTCGCCATACAAGTAGGACAAGTTCTAGCATCTGTGGCACTCCTGCAGCTGAGAGCAATCCATGCACATGAACCCCAAGTTCACAATAACATTTAATTTTTAATCCATTTAACTTTTATTTTCTGGCTTAACTTTATGCTGAGAAATTGGAGAAAGTTTGGGGGACAGGCAGCAGGAGGAAGGGGACCGGGTTTTGAGTCTCTTATGTCTTCTCCATTAACATGAATTATTTGTATTGTCCAGTGTCACCTCCCAACTGTATGGTGTCCAGTGTAGCTGTATAGTCACACATCAGATTTCCCAGTAAAAGTGAGCCTACCCACAGGAAGCTTAGAGTTAGATGTGACCTGTTTTGGTGGACACCAAGTAGGAGATAGTTCTTGGAGAAAGGGGAGGCAGTTGTACCAGCAGCGCTTTTTGAAGATTGAACTGCACAAGGCAGTGGGCAGACAGCGGTGGAGCTGGCCAGCACAATCTCTGTGTGGAAAAAGCTGCAATTCTGTCACAGAGATATCTGGACCAAATGGGAAAATAAAAGTAAAATAAATGTGTTTTCCTCCCAATCGTCTCTCCATTTACAACTTCACTTGCTTGTTCAGTTTCCAGACAGAAGATGCCTGTGAAGCAAGTGCTCCCCTGTCCCAACAACACAGCACTTTCTCTGCTAGGGGCTCCATAGGACATATCACAGGTCAACACACCGCACTGAGCAGCCTGGCAGCCCCAAGCCTGTACCGAAGAGCACTTTCCCCCTTAAGGCTTGTGCAGCTCCAGCATGCCCCACAGAACCTAAAAATCTGACCTAGAACTACCATAGTTTTGGAGGTACATGGACTCTGGGCTGTAGCAGTGGACTTTGCTAAGAATGGGGCAGGGAAATGAGAGGCCAGAATGAAATGGAAGGTTTTAAACCTTAATCTCCCTCTAGTTCAAACCATCCTGTAAGGATGGAGTCCAGGTTCTCATTTCTTCTTCCACTCTCCAAAAAAAAGGAAGCATTCACACACAAGACAACACTCTGAGTTATACGTCCACAAGAGAACCTTTCTAAATAAGTAAAGCCGACATTTTTAAAAGCCATTTTCCCCCAATCTGTTTGCATTTGCTTGAGCTTGACATGTATATATTTATCCATTGCTTAAGCTGTTAATCAGGAAACAGGAGCTGAATAAACAAATCCTTGGGCATTCTTCAGAGATGGGTC
Organism: Trachemys scripta elegans; assembly: GCF_013100865.1. Taxonomy (NCBI): domain Eukaryota; kingdom Metazoa; phylum Chordata; order Testudines; family Emydidae; genus Trachemys; species Trachemys scripta. Next base: position 683,518 of record NC_048316.1, on the reverse strand, counting down.
TTGGGCTGAGCTTCAGCATTTCCTCAAAAATGTTGCTTTCGCTTTTCGCTTTTCAGTCAGCAATAATTTCAGCACAAGGCGTCAGTCTGATAAAAGGGTGGAAATGAATGTGTTTGCAAAAGTAAATTACAAGCTCTGGGCCACTGTGTTTGGAGTAGAAGATGAAGGGAGAGGTCTAAACAGCGTGATTTGTTACTACTTATGTCCTGCCAACTTCCTGATGGTCACCCTTTGAATTTTTGCCTTTATGTCACCATGGGGAAACTGTCTGTGTATCTATGGAGAATTCATGGTGGGGTAGCATGGTATAAAGGTTTCATCAGCATGAGAATGAGATTATTTTTACCCAGAAGTGGGTCATGTAGGTCATTCCAAGTGAATGACAAAACCTCTACACCTCACCTCACCATCATGCATTCTACATATGCCACATTGAACAGAACATTTTAGAAATGTTTTCAAGGGTTTTCAGAAAGGTTAGTAGGACTATTTTTCATTTTTCTCTAGCTATAAATCTTAGTGCCCTAGTTACTGAATGCAGCTGTGCAGATTTAGATGGAGAGAAAAGTTATAACTCATAGATATTAGAAACCTAAAAAGTTACCTAAAATAGCTTTTCTATGCATAATAAAGTCTGATATCTTTGGACTTCCCAGGGCTGGAAGTGGCCAGTATGTGTTTGTTTAAACAACTGGGATTGTCCTCCCTTCAGGAATAGAAAGAATGTCGGCCATACTTACCAGATGGGGGAAGCAGTGACTCTGAAAAAGATTTTTGGGGAAAGTGGTGGATAATCAGCTGAACATGATCTCCCAGTGTGATGCTTTGGCCAAAAGAGCTAATGAGATCCTGGGATCCATGAACAGGGGAATCTTGAGTAGGAATATAGAGGTTACTTTACCTCTGTATTTGGCACTGATGTGAGGCTGCTGGAATACTGTGCTTAGTTCTGGTGTCCACAATTCAAAAAGCATGTTATTAAATTGGAGAGGGTTCAGAGAAGAGCCATGCAAATGATTAAAGGATTAGAAAACATGACTTACAGTGAAAGACTCAGAGCTCGGTCTTTTTAGCTTAACAAAGAGAAGATTAAGGACTAACTTGATTATAGTATATACATATCTATATGGGGAAGAAATTTTTAATAAGAATTATAGACCAGTCAGCTTAACATCAATACCTGAAAAGATTCTGGAACAAATTATTTAACTATCAGTCCCTAGAGGATTATATAATAGGGTTAAAAGGAATAACCAACATGGATTTGTCAAGAACAAATCATGCCAAAACAATTTAATTTCCTCCCTTGACAGGGTTACTGGTCAGGTGGATGGGGGAAACAGTAATCATGATATCTGTTGATTTTAGTAAGGCTTTTGACACAGTCCCACATGACATTCTCATAAGCAAACAAGGGAAATACAGTCTAGATGAAATTTCTATAATGTGAGTGTACAATTGGTTGAAAGATTGAACTCAAAGAGTAGTTATCAATGGTTCGCTGTCATGCTGGGAGGGTGTATCTAGTGGGGTCCCACAGAGGTCAGTCCTGGGTCTGGTACTATTCAATATCTTCATTAATGAGTTGGATAATGTAGTGGAGCATTTGCTTATAAAATTTGCGGCTGACCCCAACCTGGGAGTGGTTGCAAAAGCACTTTGGGAACAGGATTAGAATTGAAAAGGACCTTGATTAATTGGCGGATTGGTCTGAATTCAATAAAATGGAATTCAGAAAGATAAGTGTGAAGTATTTCACTTAAGGAAAAATCAAATGTGTGAGTACAAAATGGGGAATAACTGGCTAGGTGTTCAGCTAGTACAGCTGAAAAGGATCTGGGGGTTATAGTGGATCACAAACTGAATATGAGGCATTACATTGTTGAAGTTGCAAACAATGCCAATATTCTATGGTGTATTAACAAGAGTGTTTTATGTAAGATAGGGGAGGTAACTGTCCCGCTCTACTCAGCACTGGCGAGGCCTCAGCTTGGATTACTGTGTCCAATTGTGGGTGTCGCACTTTAGGAAAGGTGTGGACAAACTGAAGAGAGTCCAGAGGAGAGCAACAGAAATGACAAAAGGTTTAGAAAACTTGACCTATGAGGAAGGTTTAAAAAAACTGGGCATGTTTAGTCTTGAGAAAAGAAGACTGAAGGGAACTTGATAACAGTCTTCAAATATGCTAAAGGTTGTTATAAAGAGGATGGGAATCAATTGTTCTCCATATCCACTGAAGGTAGGACAATAAGTAAGGGTTTAATCTGCAGCATGGAAGGTTAGGTTAGATATTAGGGGAAGTGTTCTCACTCTCAGGGTAGTTAAGCTTTGGAACAGGCTTTCAAGGGAGGTGGTGGAATTGCCACAATTGAGGGTTTTTAAGAACAGGTTGGACAAACACCTGTCAGGGATGGTCTAGGTTTACTTGGTCCTGCCTCAAGCAGTCATCAATTCCAGCCACCTGATCTAAGATCCCTTCCAGCCCTACATTTCTAGGATTCTAGTAGAAAATGTTCAGTTCAGCCAAGCAGCCAGAATCTTGTTGACTCCTGTGAACCTTTTGAAGCTGCCCCCTACAGTGGCTTTCACGCAGCCCCAGGCTCAGTTTCTCCCTGTGTCTCCTCTATGACACTGAGCACCCCTTATTCACAGGCTACACACTATTGTAATAGTTTTTGTACAGAATATGCCTAGTGAGGTATCATTTGAAATCTAATAACTCAGTGATCAATAATAATCTTGCATCATGTATGTACATGATGGGTATTAAGACATATGGATGTATGCTGAATTTATAACTAATGTGAGTGTGAACCAGTTATGTCGGCGGAGTTGTTAAGCAGGATTATCCAAAACAAAGGAATGTGTATTTATTTCAATTTACAAGTAAGCAATAAACAGACCCATCAAGCTAACAAGGGGTGGAGGCAAACTTCATACTAATAAGTGGGGGAAAAGACAGCATGGTATCTACACCCAATAGGGGAGAGAAGCTTGGCCTGGGTTTTCCTATTCAGAAGCAATCATTTCAAAGATTTACTGCTCTGTAAAGAAATGGGGTCTAAACCTCAGGTGATAAGTTATTGAATCAACTGATTGTATACAATATTACTGCATTGTAAGCATGTATAAAGTGAGGTCTTTTCTGAAAGCTTATGACATACTGGTGATTAATATCATTGTGAGATGTATGTATTAGCACTATTTAAGGAATTGTGAGTACTCATTGATCTTAGGCTGTACAGTCAGCCCCAACAGCAGGGAATGTCACAGCTCTCTACCTGTCTCCTGTGTAAATTAAGCAGGGTGGAATGAGAAACATGGAAGCTCCATTTACACAGAAATTATACAGAAGAATGGGAAGCCCACAGAAAGGCAAGAACAGCATGAGGTCATCCTGCCTCTTGAAACAAGTTAATTGAACTTTGGAAGATATAAGCAAAGACAGAAGCCAACTTTGGCATCCATCACTAGACAGACACAAGGGAACCGAGCCCTTGCAAGCTGAGAAAGAGAGTTCCTTCGACCAAGGGGGAGTTGAAGCGTCTGGAACTGAGTATAGGTGAGAAACCTGCTTAAGCAAAGGTCTTTCACCTAAGAAGACAAGAGAAGCCAGCACCTTGTACTTTTGTAAAAGGCCTTGATGGAGGGAAAGTCATCTATGGCTGGGAAGAAGAATGACTGGTGAGAGAAACCATGCTGAACAAAGTCTGTCTTGCTAGATTAACTTTTAGACCTTAAGAAGCCTATTTTGTTTTGTTTTACTTGTAATTATTCTTGTCTTCATTCCTTATACTTAAACTCACTTAGTCCTATGTATATTTTGTTAATACATTTATTTCATTTTTACCATAAACCAACTCAGTGCTGTGTTTAAAAGGAAGAGTGTATTCACCCTAGTTAAGTTAATATGCTGTGATGTGTTTTGTCTTTAGAGGAATAAATGAACCATATGTTTTCTCTGAGCTGTCCAGGAGAGGGCTGAACATTGCAAACCACACGGTTTGGAGAACATTTGGGATGGGGAGTGTGTTGGGGTCACCTTGCTTTTGTAACCCAGGCTGGTGGGAGCCAGGAGGTGGGGCTGTGGACAGGTTGCTGGGGGCAGAACTGCTGGCCCAGGGCAGTCTGGTACACAGACACTCAGGGTATGACCTGCACACTGGTAGACTGGTTGGGAGCGGCCTAGGTTGGGAGCTACAGCAGCAAAGAACTGTGAGGCACCCAGGGTTACAGGGCAGGTGGTCTGGCTTGCACCCCAGAATGTGACATCCTCCCAATGACCTCTGGCTCCCTCTGCCTTTGGTAATTTAGTGACTAGGCCTGCACTGTCCCCAGTTCCAGCCTAAAGCTCCTGTTTAGGGGAAGGAAGAATAAGGAAAGGACTTGATTAAAAAGTGCATTTGCTTTTTTCTCTGGAATGATATTTGCAGTGAAAACTGTGCATAGAATTTATACTTCTTTCATATGATTTTGACTGGTTTTAGTACACAAGTTCCGAGTAGAAAATGTAGGCAATAAAAATTTGATGTGGTACTGTATATAGCTAAGCAGAATCTTTTTAAGAATTCCAACTCTGGAATATTTATTTTGTGTCTAGCTTCAGTTTTAGTGCCTATTTCTATTCTGCAGATGCCCTCTTTAGCCTGTTAACCAGTTTATAAAGAAATCATCAGCCTCTCTGACTCATATTGAATCTGTCTGCATCACAGAGCAGGCATGAAATGTTTCGTCAGTCACTGGGAGTGAAGTTTCCAGTGGAAACCACAGCTGCCTAGAGTTCTCCTTTAGTTCTGTCACAAGAAAATCAGTGCTTTGTTTAATCTTAATGAAGAGGCTAGAGGTCTTCAGGCTCACTTGAGCTAGGTGAATTAGGACCATAGGGAATAAGATATTATCAAGTTGTTGGGCAGTTCTGTAGCTGACAAGAAGATGGTGCACTTGATTTATATTAAGTTGTGAAGTCTATTGAGAAATAGAAATAAATTTACTGAGTTTTAGTAGGGAAAGTGTAATAAATTTTGATTTATTATCCTCTGATGCTTGCACTTGCTTAGCATGCAAAACAAAACCGTGTAGGGACAATAGAAAATGGAGCTGAGATGGCTAGGATGAAAATTCACTATCTAAAGCTGAGAGTTGTCAGCTCCTGAATAGCTGTTTCTCGCGGTGGAGAGAACAAGTGTTTATGCTAATCACGGCTTCTAACGGTCAATGCACTGGGCAGTGGTTGACAAAAATGATCCTTCCCCTTTTCAAGGCAAGCTGGAATATTATTGTTCTTTCCATGAAACAGTTAAATATTTCTGGTTCTGCCCATTTCCTTCTGTGGCTTTGGCGAAATCATTGAGACAAACATTTTTCCAATATAAAACAATAAGAATTTGGTACCTCTGAAATCCAGGTCCAAAGCGTCCAATGCTTTGCTAGTGACAAGCAGCAAGCCCTTTCAGGCGCTGTGATCACTCAGCACAACCATATGTGGAGCCCCACACCATGCTAGATTGCATGAATGCTCCCAGAGCCACTCATGAATCACGCAGAGAAAGGCACCAGCCAAATCCCCCCCCAGCCTTGTACCTCAGGAATATACCATCTTCCACTGCTCAAGACAAGCAGTGCAAATTTATTAATTGGTTCACCACTTCATCTATGGAAAGTGGACATACACCAGCCTTTGCAAACCTGAGCAGTTTACCAAACACTTGAAGCAGATTCACTGGCAAAGATAAACAGTAAAACAAGTTTATTGACTACAAAAGATACATTTTAAGTTATTATAAGTGATAGGCCAAAAGTCAGAGTGGTTACCAAAAGAAAATGAAATATAAGCACGAAGTCTAAACTCTCAGCCCTATTAGACTGGGCAACAACTAGATTAAGCAGTTTTTCTCACCCCACTGGATATTGCAGTTCATAGGACACAGGTTTCACTCTTGAAACCTGGGCCAGTCACCTCTGTTGAAGTATTCAGTCTTCTGAGTGTCCTTGTTGCTTACAGCATAGGTGGGGGAAGAAGAAAGGCCAAGCATGGGGCCCGCGTTCTATTTTATACCCTCGGTCCATGTGCTTGGAGAATACACGTCCAGGCATCAAGGAGCCCCTCTGTGCTTCCAGGTATATTATACAGCTGCTGCTTTATTTATCATGGTAAAATGGCACAAGATGTCTGAGGAAATGTTTCTGTGAGTTTCTGTCTGCAGGCACAAGGACAATGTGCTGCTTGTCAGCACAAGCCTCTGCCCTGGATACATTTTCCTTTTAAACAAACTCTTAAATGAAATGCGTCTCTAAAAATGGTTTCCAGGCCCTCATGCACAGACTGATTTCCTGATGCCTCCAGACTTCTTCTCATGAAACTATTCTTCAGCTGATACAGAAGCAAACTGAGTTTGCTTGGAGAGCTCTGGTCTACACTCGAGTGATTGGAGTGGTCCCCAGCTACCCATACGCTCATATGTAATAGGAACTGGCATGGACATAAATGTAATGAGAATTTTTTTTGATTACACAGTGGTGTTTTCAGTATGACTATTATTGTTTCCTTTGTCTTTGCTACACATCTATATACTCTATGAAGGACTTCTTCATGAAGACTCAATAATGTTAGCAAAGTGACATACAAGGTGATATTGAAAATAGCATGCTGCAATGGAGGGATCTTGCTGTGAAGGTAGCAAACAAAACCTGTGCACAATCGTATGTTGATAGATTCCAAAGACAGAAGGGACTATTGTGATCATCTAGTGCAGTGGCAAAGCTGTATAGCGTATGGGTCAGTGCAGTGCCTGAAATAGATTCATTTCTCTCATTATTATTTCACCTTAATGAAGTTATTTTCTTTTTTGCACAATTATTCTTTAGCTGTTGCTGTTATTGGGCACTTTTACTGAGGCTGTGCACTTGGTCTCGGCAGGTTAAAATGAGATACCGAGGCCCATTTGGCTCTTACCTGTGCATTCTCCCTGTGGGATGTCTGTATCTTCTAGCGTAAAAGGGGACAGATTGTTTCCACTCTTGTGAAGCAGTGAAGACCCCACTTTGGGACAAGGAAGGGTTATAAGACAGTGATTGTCAGTATAAAGCCTTCATTCTTCAGCTTTATTTAGGTATCTTAGAAGGCAGCTTATTGTTTGGACCTTTCCATACTTTGCCTGTCAGGCCCTATGGTTTCCCCAGTGTGATTTCAAGACTCAGCTGATGGGTTTAGAGTCTGTAGAAGCTATATAATTATTTGAGGAATGTCAGGTCTTGGACATTGCCAGTGGTGGATACTGGGCTAGTGGGACCAGTATGGAAGCTTTAATGCTATGTTTCTAAATATTAGGATAATGACTGATTAGGAGCTGCTCTGTAACAATTATAAGGAATTGTATATTCCGTATGTTTGTCTAGATAGTTCTAAGAGATTTTTATTGTATGAATATGTTGTTTTGGTGTAATAGCGGGCCATTGGAAAAAGCACACAGGAAGGCAAACCAGTGATTCTAAATAAGACATTGCTCAACAAGCACTCGGATATTGTTACAAGACAATGGGAGGACATTGTCTCAACCTCCCTGCAGAGCTCATCAAACTGGTTTTGGGCAGCAGATCCAAGCCCAAGAAAAACTGGGAACAAAGACTTGTGGCAGGATTAAAGACGCTCTCTAAAGGACGAAGAGCGAGAGAGTTGAAGAGAAGAGACAGACCCAGTTAAGAGTCGGGAGTAAGATAGGGCTTTATGTAAGATAAACATGCATGTAGACTTTTTGTTTTAAAAAATCTAGGTCTGTTAAACTAATTATCATGCAGGTGGAATGAAAAGTGAACAGGGTACCCCTGAACTTCATTATCCCTACCTGTATCGATTGTTTCCTGTCCGTGAGCAGGAACCTTTTGTATGGTGATCCAGTGGACAATAGCATAGGTTCAGTGAAGTCAGTGGAGGTAACTGATTTATACCAACTCAAGATCTGGCCTGTTATGTCCCACTGATAGTCAAATTGATACTGTCTGTCTGCAGAGGCAGCTGAACTTCTTAATTCCAGTTATTCCCATCCAGTCACTGTACTGGTGAGAACAATAAATTTTGCAGCCTCTGCATCCACTTGCTGCTTAACTCATTTGCTGTAGTCACTGTTTAATAAAACAATAGATGTCACCAAATATAAGAACTCAAGAAACATAGTGAAAATGCCTGAATAAGGAGAAATCCACAAACTCTTCACATCAAGTGCTGCCTTAATCATTTATCTGGATTTTGGGAAAGAATTTTGACAACTGACCTTGGCAAGCTCTAGGTGGCAATGTTAACTGTCCAGAAATTCTGTGGCATGCTGAGCTAAAACATCATTTTAGCATTTTAATTGAAAATTATAGAAAGGCCACACATTATTGTGCCTGGTGTAGGCTTGAAACATGCACTATGGGATGGATGCTACCCAGCCCGGCAAATCAAACCAGCTCCTCTCTATAATCTGTTAACAGGAGAATGTTTTCCAGTCACATGTTGTTGTAAGGAAACTTGCTGAAATTTACAGCAGGCCTTTTTCATCACTCTTTGTAAAGCCTCTGTCTCTAGGGTGACCAGAGAGCAAGTGTGAAAAATTGGGATGGGGGTAGGGGGTAATAGGCACCCATAGAAGACAAAGCCTCAAATATCGGGACTGTCCCTATAAAATCGGGACATCTGGTAACCCTATCTGTCTCCCATGTGACGCTCCAAAGGAGGGATTTGTTTACATGGCTCACTAGAAAAGAGAGAATCTTGCTTGACATAGAGACAGGCCAGATGTGCGAACATCTTCTAATTCATCATCCATTCTGTTTCTGATCAGATACTTTTAGCTGGGGACCTCAACACACCAGTGCGGTGGGTAAGTAGTGGTATCCCAATATTTAGGGTGAGTAACCTGAGACACACACAGATGAAGTGACTTGCTTTAGGTTACACAGCTAGTGAGGGAGAACTATGATTAAAACCCTTTTCATTCCTGTACTCTTATTTTGTACCATGGGACCAAAGTCTTCCTATGTTTTGAATTGTAAGTGAACCTCACTTTATTGCACTATAATTTGTGAACATTATATTGTGGTAACTTGATTGAAACATGAATTTCCTTTTCAAAGGAAATAGAAATGGGCTGTGTGGAAGTTTGTTTAAATTTACATTAACTTCTGAGAAGAAACCTCAGTACCAATGCAGTGGCTCACCTCTCTTCAGGATGAGAAGTAAAGCTGGGGGCATTGGTAGGGTTGCCAACCCTCCAGGATTGTCCTGGAGTCTCTAGGAATTGAAGATAAATCTTTAATTAAAGACTGTCATGTGACGGAACCTCCAGGCAGATGTCCAATCAAAATTGGCAACCCTAGGTAGTTTAGAACTACCTTCCTAAAAAGGCAGCTAATAGTGTTAGTGCTAGAAAGGGAACAGCTCTCACTCAAATAAAGGGAAGTGGAAGTTCCTTTTTTTGCAGTCTAAATATCTTCTACTAGCCATGTTCCCATCCCAGATAGCTGAACAAGTTCAGCTGTTAATGTAACAAAGTGAAAAGCATCAGGATGGAGGGATGAGAAATCAAGTACAAAACAATTCTCCAAACTTAAAAACCAAGTTTGGATCCATGTTTAGCATCTCAGGGTCATTGTAAAGCTTTTTAACAAGGTTCTGGTATAATGTACTGTAGAAAAACAGATTTTGTGGTCTTCAGCAGTAGACTCCACTGCATCCATGAGTTATTGTCTTTTCAATGCATTTTAACACAGAGCTGGAGGCTCAAAGCATTGAGAGCTTTTTACTAACATTTAGTGATAAATTTTTGTCTCCTGTGAGTAAACAATCTGCTTCTTAGCCACTTTTTTTCAATTTAAACGAGAGTACATTGAAGCCGTCTTGCACAAACATCTATTTCTGTCAAACAAAACTGTAGGGTTTGGGTTGTTTCGGTTTTTTTACTTCTAGTGTTCTCATATCAAATCCTCACTCAGAAAATACTGCTCTGAGGTGGGTGGAATGGCATGTTGCTGGATAAAATATACCTGTGCTTTTTTAAAGCCCATGATTTTATGTTGTGGTGGGCTGGGATTTGGTGTAGGAACGAAAGTTTGTGGCATCCTATTTGATTTCTGAATCATTAGACCAGACATCATAGCTCATGGACATTCTGACCATTTGTCCTTCTGGTTTACTCTTTCTGGATTATTGTCCATCAGTTACCAAATGGAACAGGATTTCGGAGTGGCTTATAAATTAGGGCCATGTTACAGCAGCACCCCGTAGTGCTGCTATATTTTAGACAATGTCAGAGTTTCTATTATAAACCCCATTTTTCAGAGGTTTATAGCTCAGCCACAAAAATTCACTGTGTGCTGGGATTTTGAATATACCAGCCACATCCTGGCCAGGTAGAGGATTCCTTCGCATTTTTTTTTTTAAATAAAAATGATTTTGGCCTTATTTAGAGAGAGAGAGAGAGTGTACTCTCGTGTTTATAAAGTTTCATAAAAAACCCTATGTTAAAAGAAGGTTATTTATGTTGCAAAGTCAAACACTTGAAGGTTTGGAAGTACCAAATTTATGGTTGCTAATGCAACCTTAACTCTTCCCCTTTGTATTTCTGTCCTGCACACTGGATGAGACAGGGCTCCTGTGAAAAAAATGTGATTTTGTAATTAAAGGCTGTATCATAATTTATATGCACAAGGGAGACAAAAAAAGGTTACAATGAAGTATTTCAGCACAGACTTTTGGTGTTGGGGAGCTCCAGCCAGATATGGTGCTTCTATCAGTGGCAGATTAGCCACTAGGCTGAGGAGGCCCATGCCCAGGGGCCACGGCAAAAATCCACCACCAGTGGCAGAAGCCTGGCACCCCTGCCACCGGATGGGCAAGGTGAGGGAAGCCCCCATGACCCAAACCTGCTCCGCAGCAGCAACCCTGGGTGGGGAAAGCCCCCGCCAGCGGTCCCCGACCCTGGCCTCGGTAGCTGCTGCGGACAGGAGAAGCCCCTCCTCCCCTGTCCACAGGACCCCAACCCCATCCCCAGCAACAACCATGGCCAGACCCCATCCCTGGCAAAAGCTGTGGGGTAGCAGGGCAAGCCCCCGCGCCCGACCCACTCTCCGGCAGATACGCCGGATGGGAGAACCCCAGCACCCTGACCCTGGTCCCTGCGCTGCAGCCCCAGGGCCGTGGCGCGGGGACAGAACTTCTCCAGTCTTGGGCCACAGTGGGCTGGGCGCAGAAAGCAGGGTTGCGGGGCTGTAATGCCGGGGGGTGGAATGGGGAGGACCCTGGATGGAACAGGGGCGGGTCCCAGGGAAGGGTCAGTAAGGGGTGGGGCTGTGGATGGGGTCACAGGCAGAAGGGGTGGAACAGGGGTCGGGCCACAGGCAGAAGGGGTGGGGAGGGGTCCCCACATGCTCTGGCCCAGGGTCCCAGTAAAATTTAATCTGCCTCTGGCCCCTATGAAAGAGCGGGGAGGAGAATATGTGGTTTTCCCCCTACCTAAGATCAACATCCTGCCTTGAACAACGTAGGTATGAGAGCTTCTCAAAGAAAAAGGCTGCAAGAATCTTCGGTAATGGAAAGTGTTAAGCAGTATAAATATAGGGGTCTTTCCAGGTCCCCCTATTTTATTGGTTGAAGTTTCTTTTTCATAGCTTAAATAATGAGAAGAAGACTTCATGGTAAAGAGTAGAATCTGACAAGCTTGCTACTGGCTTTTGTTAGGCTAAAAACAATCAACTGTTCGCAATATTAACCCTAAGGGCTTGGCTATACTTACGTGCTGGTTCGGCGGCTGGCAATCGAACTTCTGGGTTCGATTTATCGCGTCTTGTCTGGATGCGATAAATCAAACTCAGAAGTGCTCCCCGTTGACTTCGGTAATCCTGCTCGCCGCGAGGAGTACGTGGAGTTGACGGGGGAGCCTGCCTGCTGCATCTGGACCGCGGTAAGTTCGAACTAAGGTACCCAACTTCAGCTACGTGAATAACGTAGCTGAAGTCGACGTACCTTAGTTCGAATTTACCGCGGTCCAGACGCAGCAGGCAGGCTCCCCCGTCGACTCCNGGGGTTAGTGTAGACCAGGCCTAAGAGTGGCTCTTACCTATTGTAAGTTAAGTACAATGACTGCTGCCCAGTTCTACTACACAAAACCTCCTAAAATCTTATATATAGTACAGTTTTAATGTCCTGTGTTAGATCTATGATCTGCATGTTTACGTGCCTTTGAATATGTATTTATAGTATTCTTTTAAAAATATATGTAGATAAAATAATTATTTCCAAGATGGGTGTTAACTGTAGGTCTTACCTGCAGCTTGTCCCTACTCCATTGCTGATTGCTCTATCAAAACAAAATCCAAGACAAGTGAGAAAACACAAAAGAAAGACACATTTTCCACAAAGTTGTGAGCACATACACGTAAATCAAATACAAAGAGACATTAGTGTGCATACACAAGGCACGCCCTCCACCAGGATGTGCATTTGTGTGTATACACATTCTGCATGCACCTCCATCAATAGAGGGATCCTGGCAGCACACATACACCTGCACACATAAAGGAGGGGACACACGTGAGGCTATATACACACACTCCATTCGAATGTAAAGAATGAGAGAGAAACAATACTGCAAATTGGAGTTAAAGCCAACTATTGCTAATTAGTTCTTTTTTGGCTTGTATCACCGTGAGTACTAGATATATTTCATAGGATCACTCGTTATTGGGAGACTCCCTGCAATCCAAAAATATACAAGTCTTATGGAGGACAGAGAGATAAATAGAAAGATGGGATCAGTCTTAACTTTTCTTTGTGTGATTTGCTTTATATGGGTCTTAACATTCTTCCATGTACTGTGTGTGCGCATCTGTATGTTAATGCATTTTAACTTTATTACTAGAATGCTGCATTAATTTTCCTCCTGAATTCTGTCTTGTAAGAAGCACCCTATAAAATTTCTTTTCAGGTGCTGCAGTAGCAAGAATACATTAAAAATTGGTTTGTTTTATGTGTCATATTGAATTATAGTCTGCATGGAGCAAATTTCTACCATCTCTTTTCTCCTGTGCTACCCAGTATTTCTAAGCAAAGTCCAACCCTAAGTAACAACATACTGTTCCAAGCATAATACCTAATGACAGTGGATTTCATAGTGTGTGATGATATGATTCTTATACTAAATCTAACCCTTAATCTGAGAATGGAGGTGGAATTCTTTCATGAACACACTTGCATCGTCTCATTAAATACTCACATCTTACATTTTTCTTCAAATTGTGTCCTTATGGGATATATGCACCTTTTATCACAGATTTTCAGTACCAGTGCCTGTTTAGCCTGTGCATGTACTCCAGACATCCTCATTTCCCATATCACGGATACATAGAGCTGTGTGGGCAAACCACCCAACAGCCTGAGATGAAGTGTTTAGCATGCCCACTTCTGCTTTGGTCTAGCTTAGCTTTGAATTCTCAATTCTAGTTTTAGTTTAGTTTAATTCTCTAATCAAATCTCCTTAGTTTATTTGGAAGTTTTCTTTTTAATACAGTGAGGGCTGGGCTGTGGGCAGCCTGCATGCACCAGCCAGTTACCAAGTTGCAGTCAGGAGATGCGAAGTGGGGTGGGATCGAGCCAGGTCAGGATACCAGGGAGACAAGATCCAGCACCAGGTTACAAACAGCAGGCAAATAGCAGAGTTGGGGACATACCAAGGTCAGCAACAAGAGTCTAGGGGCCACAGCAAAGCAAGGTCTGGAGCAGAAGCAAGCAGGTGCTCTGCATCATTGCTCATACACCTCCCCGTGATGGCTTCCTAGTTTACATACCAGCATCAGCCAATCAGTTGGCTGCAGGGGGCTGCCACTCAGGTCCTGCTGAGTGGTACTTCCTGGAGTGCCTACCTTCAGAGAGTCCTCCAGCGGAAACCCAGTCTAAGCTTCCAGTGGCAGACTTCCTGAGTTTTCATTTAACTACTCCCACAATGGCAAGTTTAATCAAAGAATTGGTTAAGCTTTTCCCGCTAATCAGAGAGCTGACTCCTGTATGGGATTTGAACTTGGTCCTTCATTGTCTTATAAAACCTCCCTTTGAACCTCTAGCTAAGTGTTTTCTGCTGCACTTATTTATGAAAATGGCATTTTTGTGGCCATCACTTCTGCTTGTAGAGTCACAGAATTAGGAGCATTAATGGCTGATCCATGCTTTGTTTTTTTTTAAGTATAAAAAATCATTTTGCCCAAGTCCATGCCTAAAATATCCTCTGATTTCCACTTTAACCAAGTTATTGACCTTCCTGTGCTTTTCCCAAAGCACAGCAGACTAGAGAGGAAGCTGCTCTCCATACTTTGGACATTAGAAGGAAATTAGCCTTCTATTTGGACAGAACCAAACTACCTAGAAAGTTTTCCAGACTGTTTATTTCAGTTACGGACAGATCTGAATGATCCACAGTCTCCACCCAAAGACTTTCAAAGTAGGTTTCCAGTTGTACACTTGTTTGCTAACATTCAGCCTCCTTTGAGAATAACAGCCTGTTCTACAAGGTCCCAAGCCGCCTCCGTGGCACTGTTAAAACATTTACCAGTTGCTGAAGTTTGTGAAACAGCAACCTGAGCATGAGTGAACACTTTTTCCAAATGCTATGCCCTGGTACATGCCTACAGCTCAGATGCTGCTGATGTCATGGTAGTCCTTGCTTCAGTATTGGATCTAGTTCCAAAGCTCCATTCTTCTTCAGGGGATACTGCCAGTGCTTGGGAGTCATCTGCAATGGAGCACCTATAAGGGACACTACTCAAAGAAGGAGGAGAGATTATTCACCTTGTGCAGTAACTGCACTTCTTCGAGATGTGTGTCCCTATGGGTGCTCCAGGGTCCTTCCCCTCTGTTTTCAAGTTTCGTCTTGCGGGACATCGCAGTGGAGACTGCAGTCTGCCTGGAGCATTACTCCTTTTGCTTGTTGTGAAGATATCTGGATTTCGGTCTCAGGGCTTGTTCTCTAAGCTGGGAGAGTTGAAGGCAATCCCCCTAGCTGATTTAGAAGAACTGTTAAAGGAGTGAAAAGGTCCAGCATGTGGCACTGAGAGAAGGTGGAAAGTATGTAGAATCTGAACTACATAGACTCAATTAAAGGAAGAAAGGTGATGAATGGATAGTTACCTATTTATTTATGACTACAAAACGAGCCATGTAGGTTCAGGCAGGCCATCCAGGGCAGGCGCTGATAGTCCTGCTATATAAGGCTCTAGTTTGACCCCTCCTAAGATACTCTCTTCAGTTCATTATCAGAAAGTTACTAGTAAATTGAAAAGAGTTCACAGAAGAGCAACAAAAATAAACAGGGTCTGGCAGGAATAGGAATATAGGAAATGTCATTTTACATCAGACCCGTGGAACTTTTAAGAATTGATAGGACAAGTACTAGCAAATGTGCTTCAGGAAACAATCCTGTACTCATAGGTAGATAAACTGGGTGCCTGAGATGAGTATTTTTCATCTATAATATTTATTATTGTGTTTATGCAATTCAAACAGCTTCTTCTACGTACTCAGCAACATGCCATCTGCACCATGAATATTAGCCTTCCTGCTGTGCTATGGACAGAATATTTCTTATTTGTGTGATGTGATATGAGACCTGTGAAAATTGTCTGAACCAACTAGAAACTAGCATACTGGACTTGGTTTTAAAATACCAGCTTTAATGGACAACACTCTTAATTATTCTCTTAAAGAGACTGTATTATCCAGCACGCATCCGATGGTACCTTCCCAAACGTGGAAAGACGGACTGGAGCAATCATATTATCACTAACTTTCATCCTCCTTCAGCACAGAGCTAGGGTCATGAAGGGCAGCTTTGCAGGGAATGTTCATTTTTATTTTTCAATACAGGACAATTTTCTGATACCCCACCAGCTGATAATCACCTACCTTCCCTTTCAGAAAGGTCACCTAGCAATATCAATTGTCATGTACAATTGCAAAGTAATGCTATAGTTAAGACATAGTTAGAGAACCAAAATGAAAGCCGCCTTGTCCTGCAATGATATGTATTGGTCCCGCTGCTGATTAGTGACTCCTGCTATTTCCTGATCAGTGAAAACATAAATTCTGCCCTCCTTGGATATCTGATACAATTTTGCTAGAGCTGGTCCTATCAGTGAGCTGTACTCTGGATCTGTGCACAGTGCACTTTTTTAATCAAACTCAAGACAGAGAAGGCTTTAGTGGCTGTGTCAGAAATGGTTACACTTGAAAGTGTATGAGACTGCCTGACCCTCCTGGAAGAGTTCGTTCTTATAGATTTTCCTATTGGATCTTTCTAACCCTTGTAGGTCCCGCAGAGCTTTTGCATTTCCACTCAAGCCTCCCTATCTGAGGACCCTGATTCAGAAAATAAGTGGCTACCATATAACTTGGTGCAGGTCTCTAATGTGCGCTTGGGACTGGAAAAAATTGAACACACAGAACATGCTGTAGGCTGTGTACTCTGCTCTGTCCCATGCATAGCTTCACATCTATGCTGCAGAGGCCATTTTCTCAGTGGTGACTTGCTTCTGGAAAGGTAGTAATGGGCATAAGTGTTGGAACTAGGGATGCTGGGGGTGCTTCTGCATCCCCTGGCTTTAATTAGTTTCCATCATACACAGGGTTTACAGTTTGGTTCAGTGGTTCTCAGCGCATACCCATTGTTCCAGCACCCCTGGTAATGGGCCAGGGAAAGTGATTTGCCCCTCAAAGTTACATAGCTCCTTCAATACAGCACAACCCGAATGTTCTAGAGTTGCATTTTACGACTCCACAGGGCAAGTCCTGGTATTTGATTCTTTCCTCCCCCCCGCCCCATCTATTTTACCATCCTCTGGGTTCATGTTATAAAGCTTTGGGGGTGCGTGGAAGCAATGCCAAGGGAGATATATGTAGCTGGTTGCTGCAAAACCAAGATTTCTTTTTTTAAAAAAGCAGGAAAAATATATTGTCTGCTTCTAAAACATATTTCCCTGTTATAAAGCACCAGTCTCCAAAAAGCTACTGCATCAGTAGCTAGTGAGAGAGACTGGATCGGTCTAGTGTGCATATAAGGGGTTGTTACTTAGAGCCATGATCTTAAATAAGCTACAGAGTTTGGGATGCTTTTGCAACCTAAAATACTTGCATTGGCAAGAAATAAAGCAAAATATGTAAAATTTTAGATACATTAATGACATTGGTTTTATAGAGATATTTTAACTAAATATAAGCAAGGTATATCCAACTGCTCCAATCTAGAGATAGGAAAGGAAAATTAGGGGCTCCAGTTACACCCTCTCCGGAATTGCCTCTCTGCATTGAATAAAAGTATCTCAACAAGAAGAGTTAATTGAGTCATATCAGAATTATTTGTAAATTTGGAAACTAATTTTATTTTCTCTTTGAAAAAACGAGTTTGAATAAAATCACATAACGGCAGCCCAAGAGGAGTGTCTCTGCTCCCAGATTCTGGTGCATCTCTGACCTTAGGGATGCTGATTTACTAGCTGTATAGCAAGAAGATTGAAATGCATCATTAGCAAGCAGCATTATGTATTATCTGGAGAAGATCCTAAAGGAGTAAATTAGGAGAGAAACATCTGTTGCTTTCTCTCTTTGTTTTAGTGCTCAATCTGGTGCTAATTGTGGCCTTTCGTGACCTTTTTATGTGTCCCCTCATCCTAAATATTAGACGTGTTTTGTTCATTAACTTCTGATGTGTTGCAACCTTCTGGGTGAATTGGCTCAGAGATCCTCTCTGACATATAATCTGACATACAAAAGAGATTTGTTAATTTCTTCTTTTCCTTCACTCTGTCAGACAAGCTCTCAGAAATGGGGAGGACGGGGTATTGGGGTAGGAGGCAGGGAGCACCGGAGCAAAGGGGGGATTGGTACTGTTGAGCATTTCTTCCCTAACTTCACACATACTCGCCCTTTATTGCAGAAGAATAGACATTGTTTTGAGTTTCTACAGAGTTCTGTGGGTGAAATCCTTCTCCCGGCTCTATGTACGAGTAGCCACCGTTGGTGCAAGAAGGTGCCACAGGAATAGGGGTGGAATTCCCTACCCAGACCCAGTGAGTCTTAACTCGCTGCCAAGGAGCCAGTCAGCTGCTGTTCCTCTGCCTGGGAATAGCAATCGGAAGGCATGTCAAAGGAAGGGGATGGTGCATCCCCAGCTGCTCCTGGGTCACCAGGTAGCAGCCATGGAGAAGCATTTTCTCCAGATGACCAGAACAGTGTTACCTTCTCTGTTTGATGCAAGTCCTTGGCACACTTATCTAAGCCTTTATGGCCTCAAGATTAGCCACGGCAAGGTGCTCTGCATGGGGCTGCACCATCCAGGAGCTATACAGGCGAGTCTCATCTTACGCTGGGGTTACGTTCCGCTGTCAGCGCGTAAAGCGAAAATCGCGTATAGTCAAAATTACATTGAGTGTAACGGCGGGCGGAATCGCCCGCACTACAGGTACAGTATAAAAATTGTTAATTTTCTCTTTGTTTTTTGTTTGCTGACCGTGCAAAGCTGAATTAGCGCGTGTTAAATATGCGTAAGATGAGACTTGCCTGTAATAGTACGGAATACAGCTGCTTGCTTATCAAACAGTGATGTCGGTAGGGAGCTCCTCACACTGCTGCTCCCTGGCCTGCACTGGTGCCTGGTCATCTCTGGGGGAAGCCATACACTGAGATAATCAGAGGTGCTCCTGCTGCAACTCCCCACACTTGCTCTCCGATAACCCCAGTCTGCTGAGCTCCAGTCTCTTTGAGCAGGCTGGGTTGCGGACGTGCTGGCTGAGGTGATTGGTGGTGGAGACCTTTAGATGGGTGGGGGAGTTTGAGCTGTAGTAGGTTTGCTAGCTGGGTGGTTGGTATGTGGTGCAGGAGGGTAAAACCTGCAGCAGATTTGGTTTTGCATTGATATTGGTAGGGTGTTTAGAGTCTGGGTTACGCCACGTGATCACACAATTCAGTTTCAAGGCCGAACAGCCTTTTTAGGGTGTGTCCCTTTAAAGTTTTCTCATGCTCTTTCTCCCACTTGCTCTTTCTCTTTAGAGCCACCTGATTGCCATTTCTCTCGGCCCCTGGCACTGGGAAACAGCCTCAATTGCCCATACAAACCCTTCTCACCAAAATGTTAATATGGAAGGAGGCATCAAGATTTTACTTTGAGACAAAAGCCACTTACATTTAAAATAAAGTATATCCCTTTGCTCTCCAAACAGACCCCTCTCTCCTCGTACAGAATAGCCTAGTGTCTTTCAGTGCCACTTCTAAATCAAGCTGACACACCTTCAAACTGACTAACCAGCCTGCTCCGAGTGGGTCTAGAGTAGACCCCTCAGTCACCGTAGTAACCGGTCTGCCCAGGGAAGGAAGCCGCCTCAAAGGCTTGCCAGAGGGTGAGTATGAAGGCCTCCTTCCTCTGGAGCCTCTCCAGACAGAACTAACTTACCAAGGAAGTGCATGAATGCTGTGGTGATGGGATAGACAGACAGACCCTCTGCTGCCAAATGCCTTGTTCCATTACTGACAGTAACGCAAGGTGGGTGTAAAAAATTTGTTTTGCCCCATTCTGAATGATGAAACTAGGTGCCCAGCAGTAGAGAATCCGCTCCTGACTCTCTAGGAGGTAGCTAGTTGAACCTCACATTCTGTGCCCCACATAGTCGAATCCAGCGTCAGCATTTCATTCCTCTGCTATCCCTCGATCTTCCGCCCAAGCACTTAGGAATTCCTTTAGACGATGATGGCCGTGGTTCATCTTCCTGAAATAAAATGAAGGATTTATTCCATCTCGTCTGTAGAGATTCTCCTACCTCTGGAAAATGGGCTTCTTATTTTCACATCCCATCAAATAATAGCCCGAGACAGAAACAGAACAGAGCAAAAACTATAGCAAGTTGTGAAGGTAATATAGAGATGTTTCGAGTTGTCATAGCAAAGGAAGTTTAACAGTTGACATGGAGACAAGCGGGACAGTTATCGCTTCCTCCCTGTCCCGGGATTTCCAGGATTTGTGCAGTTCTAATGAATTCAGCAGAAGCTGCTGCTGCTTTCTTTCACCGTGGTGGAAGGGTTCCCCTCGTTTGCAAGGAAGGTGAGCTAGGGAACGGAAGGATGGTTGTTTTCTCAAATGTGAAATCCCCATCTGACCTGTTCAACTCTCCTGGCAGACTTTAGAGAGCGTGTTGATTTGGTAAGTCTGTGCCATTTAACACCAAGTTGCAGCAGCAGTCAGTCACAGAGGGGTTTTGTTCAAGGCTTAAAACACTTGCTCAAATTAATGACCAAAAATGTCAGATGTGTCCACAGCTAATTATTCATTAAATGTGTAATTAGTGTGGGATGATCATGACATTTTAATATTATTAATTTTTATACTGGAATAGGAATTAAATTAGTCTGCAATCACAGAACCCAAGCGTTAACTCACATTGGGGATGGTTGTGTTGTGTGGGGAAAGCATTGGCCAAAGGTTGTGAGGTTAAACCCGTGAACGGAATTACCCTGTTTTACGTGGATGTGTAAAATGGATTGCATGGCACTGACGTAGAGGCAAGGAGAGTATGTTAACAGAGGAGACATATTTCAGCCCTCCTGCATCTCATGGAGGCCAGATTTGAACTGGTTACAGGTGAAGAAGTTCTCTGATTAAACATCAGCATTTTGGGGATTGCAGTGCTGATCACAGGACCAAATTAATGCTGGCATAGTAAGCAGAGAGGCTGCTGGATTTAAGAAACATGAAGAGTGAATTAACCTTTCTCCCTACTATAATGGGGTTCCTGTAACACAGAAAAGGAGAAAGGATGAAGCTTTGTGAAGAGATTTACCCTGCAGCTAGCTACTGTTGCTATAGTTCATTCTTTCTTAAATGGAAAGATACAGTCTTCATTGCTCTTCATCTCTCACTCTTTAGAAGCCAAATGTTGTTACAAAAATTCATGAAAAACATAACATGCTGTTGGCTTCAGAGAGCACAGAGAATACAAATCTGTTCTCTGGTATTGTAGACAGCGGACTCCTCATTAAATGTATGAGAAAAACGCTCAATGATCTCCCTGCTTGCTCTGGTGGCACTGAGACTCCAGGCTGTAGGAAAGAATACTGCATGGTTCACAGCAACAAGTCATAATGGTTTTTAATTTCTACTTGTGGTGCTGAACTTCTGCACTTCCAAGAATTTATCAAAATCACGACTTCTCCCCCTTCCCTCTTCCCCATCCCTCTGTTTCCTTGGGGCCCATGATGAGCACGTCTCTAAGTGAAAAAGGGAAAATGAAGAAAAAAAATATTTGACTATGGCTGAAATGATAACTAGATGCTTGAATTAGAAACCCTCTCAAATCATCAGAACTTCATTTAGAACAGGATACATCAGAGGTGCTTTGGTTGCTTCTATGGTGAAGCAATCTCAATTCCTGTTGAGTTCAGTATGAGAGAAGTTAAAATTGCTGACAGATCCCATGTGGGGGTAAGGGCTGTCCCGTAACAGGAATTCGACATAGAACACCCTGTCCTTTATATTAGTCAGAAACTGTTCTCTAGAGAGAGGGCATGTCTAGTCATTGAAAAAGAGGCCTTAGCAGTAAAGGGGCTGTGCACACACTGAGGTATCCTCTATAAGGAAACTCCTTTTCCCTGGTAACTGACCAGGCCCATCTATGAAGGTGGAACGCAATGAAGGACACCACCCAGTGCACCATATAATGCAATCCAGGTACAGCACCGAGTGGCACAAAAACATTTAAATGATGCTTTTTTCCTCCTGAGGAGGAGTGTCCTAGATTTAACTCTGAGTACCACAGTCCCATCTTGAGGGGGAGGTATGTGACTAACCCTGCACCAGGAAAGAAGGGGTTAAAAAACAGCTTTAGGCCTTGCCCCGCCACACTTGCCGAGTGGGCCAACCTTGGAGGAGGAGCCCAGTTCAGAAGGACTAAGGCGTGGGAGCTGGACAGACCTCTCTCCACTAGCTACCAGGAGGGAGACCCCAGTGAGGGAAGGCTTGCTGACCCCTCTGAACCTGGGGACTAATTGAGGAAAAGAAGCAGTGGACTGAGCCCTGTAGCTGGCCCTAGTGACAAGTCCGTCCATAGAGGAGAGTTGGGTGACTCCTGCCTTGAGGAGAGTGACTGAGGGACTGTGAACCTAGCCCCAGGAGCAGTCCTGGGGAGACTGTGTGAAATATACCTCGGCTACTGCTGGTGAGGTTGGAAGCAGCTTTACCGAAGATCCTCGGTAGCCAGCTGGGCAGAAGCTATTAGGAGCAATCCGTAGCTGCCTAAAACAGGGTCCTGGGCTGGAACCCAGAGGAGAGGGCGGGCGGGCGGGCCTTGGCTTCCCGAGCTGACCCCTAGACCCAGGGGAGAAGGGCAGACTCCAGACTGAAAGAGGTCAAGAACGATGAGCTGCAGATAGGGGCCTGGCATAGAAGCTGCTAGACTTTGACTTTTTCTGTCTTATTGACTGGACTCTGACCCCAAAAGGGGTGACACTCAAGTGTGACCTAGCAGCCTGGGACAGCCAGTCGGCAGAGCAATGGTGGAGAAAAACCCTGCAAGGCCGCACCTAACTGCAAGGGGGCATCCTTTCTGCTGGGTCACTTTGCCGCACTTCCATTTTAAGGGTTGTTCCCTGAGTCATCTTACCGTTCTTAGAACGAAACATGGCCTGGAAAATCCAGATCTTTATTAATACATAAGGAGGTGTTTTGATGCAACAAAGCACTCATTTTCCATCCCAATTTAGCTCAGGCGCTACCATGTCTGTTCAATAGAAGATACATACATTGGTTGTGCATCTTGAGTTCTTACTGCAATAGGAAGGTAGGATTATCTATCTGATATAAAGATATAGAGGCCCTAGCTTCTCCACCTGATGGTAAAGTTATTTGTTTATTTTATTAAGCCCGTTTGGGCCAAGGTGCTGTTCAGAGTGCCAGATCCTGTATGCTCTTTTTCCATAGGAACATAGCAATGGTCATATCAGAACAGACCAGGGGCCCAGCTACTCCAGTATCTTGTGTGATACCGGTCAATGCCAGCTGCTTCAGAGACATATGTAAGAATGCCTGTAACAGATAATTATGAAATCTCCTGGCAAAAGGGGAAGTTTCTTCCTAATCCTCTCTCAGTGGCTGGCTTATGCCCCAAAATCTGAGTGTTTCTGTTTCTTATCAGGTATTGGTTTTATCCTCTGTAATATAATTGTGGGTGATCCCATTATCAATATAAAAGTCAAATCCTTTTCTATTCTCTATTCTAGAGACCCCAAGCAAAACTGGGCCCCCAAAAGATTGGCATGATCTAGATGCACAGAGTAAGAGACAGACGTTGCCCCACAGAGCGTGCAGTCTAAACAGAGAAGACAGACAAAGGGTGGGAGAAAATGAAGATCATCATCTCCCTTTTACAGATTGTGAACTGAGCGTTAGGGAGAGAGTGATTAAGGGCCAGATTTTTCAGGAGCCCAGCAGCCATGCTGGGAGCTAGATTTTCCAGAGAGTTCAGCTCCCATCTTGGTCCAGTTTTTCAGAAGTGCTCAGTGCCCAGAAACTCCTGCTGTAATGCTTATTGACAGAGTTGGAAAAGAGCTCACCACCCAGGCTGCAGCCAAAGTGCTGAGCTTTTCTGAAAAGCTGATCGACTATTTTGATGCTAAATGGGAATTGAGGCTTTTGGCAAACCCAGCCCTGAGAGTGGATGCTGAGCTCTTTTTCAAATCTTCCCTAAATGATGTGTCCAAGGTCCCAAGGAAATCTGTGGCAGAGCCAGGAGTTGAACTTAGATCTTCTAGGACCCAGTTCAGTCCCTTAACCACAAAACCATCTTTCTTCTCTATGTAATTTTTAAATTCTACTCAGTCTTTGCCCTTAATGCTATCTTGTGGTAATGAATTCCAAAGGTTAAGTATACAGTGTGTAAAACCTGCATCGTTTTAAATTTGTTGCCTTTCCATTTCGTTGCCTTTCCCTTTGTTCCTATCCACCCTTTCTCATAATACAGGAAACATCTTATTAACTTCTGTATGTCATTGATTATTTGTACACCTTTGTAATATGCCCCACCTTGTTCATCTCAATTTTAACCTAAACATCCCCAGTCTTTTTACTCTCTCCTCCGATGGAAATTTTTCCATATATTTGTTCTTTTTAGTCACCCTTCTCTATAACCCCTCTGTTTCTTCTATATCTATTTTGAGAGGGGATGTTCAGAATTGAACCCAGTATTCTAGGCGTGGGCATTCCATTGATTTATATAAAAGCATTCTAATATTTTCAACATTTGTGTTTTCTACTCCATTATTTATACATCCTAACATTTTGTTTGCTTTTTTGATGACCACTGCATGTAGAGCAGAGGTTTAAACTGAGCAGTCCTCAGTGATACCTAGGTCTTTTTCTTGAGTAACTATGGTTAATTTAAAGTCCAGTGATTTGTACAAGTAGTTGACACCATTCCTTTTAAATACCCTGCATTTGTCATCATGTTGCCCTTTCACATAGATTTGTTAGATCCCTCTGAACATCTGAAAAAGTCTTGATTAACCTAAATAATTTTGTGTTATCTGCAGATTTTGCCACCTAACAGTTCACCATCTTTTCCATATAATTAATAATAGTATTAAACAGCATCGATCTTGGCATGGAATCTTTAAGCACCTTGCCGTCAGCCATATGCCTTGTTTAAAATTGACCATTTAGCTTTCTGCCTTAGCCGGACAGTCCACAACAATAGTAATGTAAATTTTCCTCCAAAAATTCTTTTTATCATTTTCCCAACCTGAAACTGGAATATCTCAGTCCTCTAGTAATGTGGCATGGTATGAATGAGCCAAGCAAATTAGAGATAAGTGACCTCATGTGCTTAGTCAGCCAGTTCTCAGTATAAAGACAAAGAGCCTTGTCAGTGACAGGGAACAAATAATTATTTTCGCAAATGTTGATTTTTATGGCATGTTATTTTAGGAGAGTAGTGACGAGCCCTTAGCTTCTTATATAATCTTGCTTTAAACTTAGGGTTGCAGGATGCAAGAAATAAGGCTGCAGCCTCCTAAATACCAAGCCTAGTTGTCTTCATTAAAGTAACAATAAACTTGAAAAGAGCAAAGGCAAATACATTGGGTTCTGTTCATTAAGAGACTGGCTGGTTTCTGGCTTTGTTGTCTTTTAATACACCAAGAACAGATGCAGGTTGACAAGTGGCATCAGCCAAGGGACATGGCTTTATAAGGTTCTGTTGAAATAGGGCCTGGAAATAGCCGGCTGAAATCTAATTTGTAGCCAAATGGAATAAATTGGAACTGATAGTTATTCAATTAATGGCATGGGCAGCAAGGTGAGGTCTCCTCTCAAAATAGCAGAATAAGGGTTTCTTGACAAGGAGGTTGGGGAAAACAGGGCACAGCACCAGGTTTTCAATCAAATTCAGCCATTAATCATCAGAGCAGCAGGAGGGAGATGTGATTACTATAGAAAGAGTCAGCAAAGTGGTTTAACTGAAAGCTTCTCTACAGTGCAATGTGTGATAGAATCTAAAACCAAATCACTACTGGATACACCACAAATTCTACTTTACTCAAAGTGCCCCCGATTCAGGGCTGCACCAGCCAATAATATAGGTATTGCCCCTGTGTGTCAATCAGGCCAAAAATAGTCTGCTCATGTGCATTGTCCCTTTCTCCTGGATGCACTTTATCAGCACTGATGGGTAAGCTCTCTGGAGGACTGAGATACATTTCACTGTCTTGGAGCCTGAAATTCCTCTTCAAATGATTTAAATGGGGATCGTGCTAAGCTAGTTAGTTAGCTGAGTGGTCTGAAGTCTGTTGTTTCTGAGGGTCACATTTGATGGCCACCTACAGTGTCTTCACTCACATTTCTTGGGTTCTGTTTGCATTAAATATCTTTCAGGTCTTGAAAGATGGAATCATGAGGTTAATGCATCTGACCCATTGTCCTATCTCTCATTTAGTGAGAATATTTATGTATTCCTTCGGTTAGACTGAACCTATCTGCATGCATTTTCTTACAACAGCAGGAATATGGATTCTCTAACCATTGTAAAATTGGCAGTTTTTCTCTTGATCACTTTGTGCTGAGCCTTCAGAAGTATGGATGTTGAAGGTGAAAAACTACCAACTACTCAACTCCACTTCCAGTGAACAGTTGTGAAGCCCACATACCCAGGCGTAAATTTCTCAGACAGGAGATTATTACAGCTGGCAGGTGGGGCTATCAGTGTAGTCACCAAGCTCCTTAGAGTGTTCTGCTCTGCTATGAGAAGTTCTGCCTGGGTATTCCTGCCGTTACCCTTGTTGCATATAAAGAAGAATGGAAACTTGTCAGTGGATATGAGGGCTCCGCTTAGAAAGGCAGCAGGAGATTAAAGGCTTTCTCAGGCAGTTTAACGAAATGTACAGGACAGTCATGGGGGAGCGAGCCGGACAGTGGGGCGGACTGTAGCTCTCCCAGAGGGCGGGAGCTGGCCGAGGGCTGGAGTGCGACACTGACCCAATATAGCCCACCTGGTCATTTAGAAATTACGTCATGTCTCAGAAACCATGAGATTGGCTTAAAAATCATGAATTAAAAAAATTATAGTTTGTGTTAATCTGTCCTTTTATCCTGTGGAACCCAAAGGCACAGGTCTGGGTGTTTCTACTTTTGCCATCTCCATGCAGGCGAAGCCTCTCCTGTATCTCACATGCTGATTTTAGAAATTCCTTTTATCCTTGAAGAGTTGGGTTTCCTTGCTGCAGGAGTTTGGTATGAATGGACAATTTCTGTGTCCTTTTATTGTTCTTCCTGTATGCAATGAGAGCACAGAGTAGGAGGTTCATTAATATATTCACTAGCCTTCTAGAAGACTCCTATGGTGCAGTGTTTCAGATGTTTGTATAATTTGCATAGTGATGAAGCTCCCATAGTTCTCTTCACCACAAGGAGACCAAGAAATATTGAAGTTTTTTTTTATCAAAAGAACAATTTCTCCCTATGCAAATGGCTCAGTAATAATATTATCAGTGCAGCCTCAGGCATAGACAAGCTGAATGGAAGAGAAGCTGAGTTTATGGTTTTCAGCATAATGATTTTAAGCTTTATCAGTTCAGTATATAACTAGGAAAGGGAGACACATTTTACCTTGAATAATATGATTCCTTGGGTAGAGGAACAGACTTTCATTTAGGGACATGCCAAAAAAGTTACCTAACTAGTAAATTCTTAATTCAATGTCAGTGGCTAAAAACCTACTGGATCTTCTCTATGCTCTTAGGTCATTATGTGGAGAGAGCCTGGAAGGGTAACTGTTAGTACTGCGTGTGCCCTACTCTGTGTAAACCTGGTTCTTTCTGTGTTCCCCGCATGGAGCAAAGGTCTGAGTTTTCCCCTCACACATTCATGCTTTCTGGGCTGCAAGGGTAGTCACTGTGAACTCTTCCTGAAGCAGAGCTGCTCTGCAGGCCCTTCATTTAGTGCCCAGCCCTGCTCTCATTGGAGTTACTGGGAGTGTTGCCACAGCCTTCAGTGGGACCAGGATTTAGCTCACAGTGCAGGAAGCTTGGAGCTTGTCTGCAGCAAAAGACTCAGTTAAAATATTACCACTGGGATTTTAGCAGATCCATGGAAAAGAACTCTGCTACTGTAAACCTCCTAATAGCAGAAGCGGCAGGAAGGGGGAGGCTTGCACAATGAAGCACCTCCCTGACTGAGCCAAACTAACCAGCTATCTGCTAGAGCACAAAACGAGGCCTTCCCTCCCGCACTCCTTGGCAAATCTCCAGCTCTGACCAGCCTTTGGAGTTTTACACAGTTGTGTATTATTTGGCATTATTCGCTACCTTGCCTTGTAATTGAAGACTGTGTTGTACTGCCCAGGCAACCTGACCGTTGTCAATTCCTGACTTTTCCATGCATATCTGTGCACCCTTAATGGTCTCCTAATGCAGATTTTTAGGACTATTTATTATTTTCATACATGTGTCTTATGAATTTTTATGAGCGTGTCCGGGCACAACACATGTGTGTGTCCCCTGGGGAGGCCAAGGCAGGGGTATGTTTGTACAATCTGTAGATAACACCTTTGAGTCTGTTCCATATCGGGAGCCCCATGCCTCATGAGGGGATTAAACTGCAAAGTTTCTGAGACCCTCGTAGCTCTGCAGGTTCCTCTTGTTTCCATGGTGTTTACCACAGAAGCCATCTCATCCCGCGTGATAGATGCTTCTACTTCACCTGCCTTACAAACCTGTAATGGGCCTTTCCTTCAGAAAGAAACGGGTCACTTAAGTTTTGGACATGGAGATTCTTCTGGCAATGAACTAATGTGATTGAAAAGTTAACTTAAACTACATTGGCCCTGGTGTTTGCTCCAGTTGAATATTGCTCTGAGGTCTGGGAATGCAGTCATCACGCTGGCTTGTCAACATTATGCCACTTGTATTGTTATTAGTGGCTGCTTGAATTATGCACCAACCTCTAGTCTGTATGTGCTAGCGCACTTCACTCCACCGGACCTTTGACGAGATGCCATTATTGTTAAGTGTGCCTGGAGAGTTGTGATAGATGAAACCAACTTATTACATCTCCTGTTGACTGATGCCCCATTCTCAGGAATCAACACACAGTGCCAACTGGAAGGTCTGCTCATATTCGAGGGAGGAATACCACTCCTGCAGACTGGGGTGTGACATCATGGCTGCTCTCTCAACCCCCCCTTTGCTACGGCAGCTCACGCGTTCTTGGAGAAGAGTGCTACTGGCCCACTACCAGACACAAACTATCCGTGCCGCCGGAAGTGGAAGCATCAGTGGAAAAGAGAGTCGAACACAAAGTAAATGCAGGAGTTCATCACCACACCTGTCTCCTTGTCCCCTTAATAGTAGCTCCTAGACCAGCCTCAACAGGCTACTCTCTAGCTTGTCCAGAGTTGCTGCAACTATGTACAGACGTGGCCTGGGTTCCTCCCCACTCTGTGACAATAGCTCATGTGGTGGAAGAGAGCTCAACCCAACATCTGGAGGGCAGTCAACACCACCTAGCCTCCCGTGATACAGAGATTATCCTCTCATTACAGAACCTGGACATCAAGCTCTGACGTCTGCACAAGAGAAAAGACTGAAGAACTGGTGCTTGGGACTCAACCGAATACAAACACTGTGGTCAACAACGATGAAACATGCACGAAGCCTGGCCTGGGAATTGCATCCCAAATTTTAATACGAATACAGTCCAACGTACTTCATAAAATCATGATGTGACATTTGATCAGAATATTTGTGATCCTTTAATAAAAAGGAAATAATCTAAGGGTGAGATTTTACACAGTGACATTGATTTGATACATGTGGAGTCATTAGCAATTTGATGCTGTAGCTTTCTCATTATAAACTTCTGTGGAAGAGGAAAATTAATTTTTCTGTGCTGTCAAAAGTTCTCTAAGCAGTTCCTTTCCCTCCTGGATAACCAGATCGTAAATTCCCTGCGCACATGCATTGACCCCCATCTCTCTGGACGATACAGTAGTTTAAGTTACATTCTAATTAAACTTGTTTTACAGAGGAGAAACGTAAAGAGTAATGTAAAATAATAGTGGCATACCTACATTGGTTTATAATGAGTATAAAACAAGACAGAAGCTAGTATAACAGAAGACTCCCAGAAGGGGGCATGGATTGGAAGGTTTGGTTAGGAGGACAAATCTTTTTAGCTTTTATGTGGAATAATTTTTGCAAATAGGAATAAAAGAAAAATCACAGGGAATATTCTCATTGTAACATCTTTAAAATCTTGAGATGTCCCTGTGTGTGCAAGCACTGTATTATCTGGTGGGAGGCATAAGGAATTGCATCAGAGTAAGAAGTAGTACCGTAATTTCTCTTCCTAATCAGTGTCTATTCTCTCTGAAGCCAGTAGCCACGTGCACGATGGATCCCTCCACTGCTGTCACCCATGCCATTTATTTAGTGCAGTTAGAAACAATTTTCAGAGCACATGACTATAAAGCACACCTGAGTAACAGATGAATCCACTTACTTATTTACCTAGGTCTCTATCTCACTTAGATTAAAGTGTTTTCAAAGAGCAACATGAATTTGACTTACCAAATCCATCGGGTAGATTCTCTGTCCTTCCTGGCATGCTCCTGTCTGTCCAGCCATCCACATCAATTAGCCCCAATTCCACAGACTGGGGAGAAAAGCCCTTTTCCTTCAGTCCAGCTCAATGGCAAGTCCCTGACAAACTCCCCTGGGGTGCAGGCTTTCATACACAGACGTGCTCCAGTGATACTTCCACCCACATGATCAGGGATTCTCCACTTATTGGGGGGGCTTCTCATCCCCAGAGCAAAGTCAAGGTTCAGTTGAACTGCAGCTGTGGAACTGGGGATCACAAGAATACAAATAATAAATAACAATTGTTTTCAGTCTTGGTGCTGCAGGATGGGACACACAGGGAGAAGGGCATGTTGCCCACCCCCAAAGGTGTGTGCATTGGGCAAATGACACACATGCGTAGTCATTTGTCTGTGGTATGGGGAAAGTAAAGGGTCTTAGGCAGCCTTCCCAGAGGCAGGTTAAAGATTGGGTGTAGATCCCAGTGCCTCTTGTGGGGAGAGTAGATATGAGCGAATTTCATTGCTTTCCATAAGGAAACTAACATGACTCATTATGGTTCAGGGAGGTTTTCTCCAGTGTAAGGATTTGGAACAAGTTCACAATAAGCTTTGCAAAATACTAGGATTCCCTGAAACTCAGGCAAACAAAAACTTGCAGTTTTCACTCAGCTTCAGTGTTGTTGAAAACAAAAAAGGGGTGAGGCACCAGCTGCTGTTTATGGTTCAGGATGGTGAACAGTAAAAGCATTAACTGTTGTAAAAGTTCACAGCTGAGATGTGAAGAAAATCTTGTAAAGCCAGTTGCTAGAAAGACAAGAACTTTGGAAGGAATCAGGAAAAATAGGTAAAGACTTTAAAATGTTTTTCTTTTGGACAGACTGTCTATGCTCGATCATGATTCCAGGTTACTTACTGATAAGGCTTTAAACTTAAAGCAGATTTTTTCAAGACTTCCAGAGTAAAACTTACTAGAGATTTCAACCTATTTTAAGTCTATGAGCTTTGCATGATCATGCCTTTAGGTCAGAACATGGGTCTAAAATCTCTCCCAAGAATAATCTTTCAGAATTAGAACCCTCCCTGCAGCTGTATGGACACGTGTAGCCATCTTGGAACTCTGGCCAGACTCCTGCTTTCAGAAAAGGGTCCTATACCCACTTTCCAAAATCATGTGGTTCATGAGCTAACACTTCCAGATATCAGGAAGCCAGAACAGTACATGTGAATACCAAATTTTTAATTTCCTCATGGACTCGTCTGTGGTGTTCTCGCCATAATATCTGTGTACTTCATAAACATGAATGCATTTATCTTCACCTCTGTGATGTGAGGTGGAATTATTGTTCCCATTTTGCAAACAGGGAACTGAGGCACAGCAAGTCAGGTTATACACCTCTACCCCGATATAACATGACCCGATATAACACGAATTCTGATATAACGCGGTAAAGCAGCACTCCAGGGGGGAGGGGCTGCGCACTCTGGCGGATCAAAGCAAGTTTGATATAACGCAGTAAGATTTTTTGGCTCCTGAGGACAGCGTTATATCAGGGTAGACGTGTAATTTTCAAATGCTCCGCTTACTTTGGGTATTCAGCTTGAGACACTTAGGCCCTGGTTTTTCAGAGTACTTAGCATTTATATAGCATGTCATATGTTCAAAGCACAGCTCCAATTTACTGCAGTTACAGTTGTGAGCACTCAGCACTTCAGCAGATCTGGGCTCAGGTGTCTCAAACTGATCGCCCAGAAATTGAGGAACACACAGTTAGTGGCCCCCTGTGAAGTTTTTAGAAGTAATTTGCTAGCAACACACAGGAACCCTGTGACAGATGCAGGGATAGAAGTCAGCTGCTTTGACCACAAGACCATCCTTTCTCTTCCTGCATTCGCCTGCCTCGTTCACTACACACCTTCCAGCTTCTTCAGCAAAGGAGACATGGGTCCCACAGAAAACAGCATCGTTTATTACTCAACCTTGTTTCATTCCCAGAGCACGTCCATCCTGTGTACTGAATGAGGTAGGGTCCTGTGAGGAAATAGTATGTGATCATGTAATTAAAGACTAAATCATAATGCGTATGCACAAGGAAGGCTGAATTACGGTTAATTCTGGATTTCCTAACTTTTGAATGTTTGACTTTATAACAATAACATTATTTAAACATGAGATTTGGATGTAATTTCCTCCATTTTTTAAAAAAGCAAACTGAACCCCCTCTGCCCTGTCCCCGGAATTCCATCTTGTGAGTCACAGGCAAAAATAAGACCTTTAGATTCACAGCGCAGACCTGTAACACTTGAGCTAACATAGTAACTGTTACCAGGAGTACACTGTTATCCTCTATGTGGCTCAGTCTCTACAGAGGGATGAGACACATTTTGCCAGTGGGTTTTCCAGCTATTTGCTGGACAGTGGAGGAATGTTGAGACTCGGGAATCCTGTGTTCAATTCCAGGTTGTGGAGGGGAGTGAGTGCAAGTGCTTACAGACTGGGCTGTCCTTGTTATCCCTCTGCTCCTACACATTCGCCGGTCTTATCTCTGTGCCTGTCCTCTGCTCCTATACCCTTTCCCCACTCACTTCTGTTCTCTTATCCCCCTGCACTTGTCAGGTTGCTTCCCCCTTCTTCCACAGGATTTTTTTCAGAATATCCAATTCATGAGAAATTTAAAAAAAAATTGGTTTTGTTCCAGGTTCTTCCAACAAAACCAAATTACAAAATGCTAAAAATTCTATGATCCCCAAATCCCAAGTTTTGGCCAGTTCTAGTGTCTTTGTGCAATAACAAGACCACTAAAAGGAAGACCCAGGTGGGCAGTGAAATGGAGGTTTGGAACATGACCCCCTATCTCAGTATTATTTGTTTTAAACATTGACTTTAAACATTAGTTACAGCATTTAATCCTGTTTCTTCCCACTGTCCCCTTGCACTGAGTGCCTCTGAAATGCCAGTCTGTGTATCTACCTGACCATGTAAAAGAGCCCCACTCCCACAGTAGAAGGTGGGTATTAGCTCTGCATTTTACAGATGAGGAAACGGAAGCAGAGAGGAGTTACATGATCACCCTATGGCAATACTGCTTTGTATTGTGACAGTGCCTGGAATCTAACCCAAATCCCCCACTCACTCCTGTGCTTTGACTACAAGATGAGCATTCTCCCAATTGAGGAGCTTGGCCTTACTTTAAGATGCCACATAAAACCTAATACATATTAAGTTTCGTTTTTAAAATAAAATAAGCAAGACTCCATTTTAAACCAAGCAACTGGCTTAAATCAAAATATTTAATTGAACAGTAGGGCAGCTTCACAAGCATAGGTATCTGTCTTCCAAAAGACAGGCAAAATCTGAATCCTTGACAGAGTTGATCTTAATATGATGAAGAAGAAATGATGACTGTTTCTTTTTGCTAGGTGTGATATTGACAGCAGGGGCTGAGATCTTGTAAGGGCTCAGGAGAACCCCAGGTGCTCTCTGGTGTTTAATATTGCATGATAGCCTGATGGTTTCTTGCTGACAAAACTTCTATAGTTCTTAATATCAGCCTGTCTGCATTCATCAGCTACAAAGCTTTTCTCTCCTGTTGGGCACTGGAATAGCACTAGACAGCAAGTGGAGAAAATGTAGGAAGCTAATATGATCATTTTTTAATCTGATCTGCCATACACAGGAGGATCAGTTATGCTGTGATAACTGAAAGTTATGATGTAAAATAGAGAAACACTAGATGTCATTTTAGTGAGGCAGTAGGAAATATATTCCCAACCACTTAGCTGGTCCAGCTGCAGCATTTGCAATAAGCATGCTGGTTCCTGTTACCTCTTCCCAGCCTGGTGGAGACAGGGCTTTAGGAGTGCACAGCATTATTATTACTGTGTGTAAAGGGCTAGAACCTGCAGCACTTACTCACATCAAATGGTACTTTACTCCCAACTAGTCCATGAGGCTCAGTGCCATCCTGATCCTGAGATTCATCGAAGGTCAGGAACATCCATGTGCTTTTGTGTTTGCCCCAAAGGTCAACTCACTTGCCAGTTTTGCAGGCCCTCATCCCATCTACCAAGGGAACGTCTTTCAGAACCCCTGAGTGCACGCTGGGAATTTCCCATCTCCGATCTGGGAATATTCCATGTGCACTAGAGCACTAGTTAGTCCTAAACAACATAAATATCCCCTGCTTGTTAACATATCAACAGGCTTCCTTTTCTCGTGGACAAGGATTTGGCATGTTTACAGTCAGGCTTGTCGTAAAGGGCAGTGCATTCCGTACTATGTGTGCTCTCTTATATTCCCTTCTAGTTGTCTTCCCATCAAGCTCCATAAGATTCAGTGCTGCTATAGCCTCCTGGAGAGGAGTTTCTGAAAGAATGGACCCTCACAGACTGCAGTAAGCTGCCTAACGCAGTCAGGGAATGGTTAGATTAGAGATGCACAACTTGAAAGGTGATTTAGTGCCTATATAATTTTAGGTTACCCATTAAAGTATACTAATTCCCATCCATGCTCTGGGGTGTTCAGCATATGTTTAGCGAAGTAGTAGTCCTAGGGCCGTGTGACATATGTTGTGCATTAGACCAGCCTCCTCGTTTTAATGACTTCATCTAAAAAAATGTGGCCCTGGGCATGCCAGGGAACATCACGCTCAAGAGCTTAATCATAAACAAAGTAATGCAGCAGGGTTTCATTGGTACTGTAGGAGCTGGGTTTGTACTGAACACTTTACCCAACATATAAAAGAGACAAATGACATAAATGTGCCAATGCTTAGCAGTGGGACTTCGTGTGTCCAAAAAGAGGCACTTCGTATGGAACTGAACTGGGGCAAGAACTAAAACAATTCCTTTGTGGCCATAAAGGAAATAGCCTTGTTGGTATCTGGTAGAGAGGAGTCAAGCCTGAGCATCTGCCTTTTTTGCTGCACATTGAAAGTATCATCCAAATATCAGTACGTTACGCAAATGACACCTGACCCTCCTATTGTGTTCTTCCCTGCTCAAAATGAAAAACATCACTGCTCTCCGGCTTATTTTTATATTTTCATAGGTGGTGGGTTTCCCTGGCCATCTCCCGCCCCTCTAGGACAGCAGCCTTCTCATGGTGCTAGCTAACACAGTAAGTCCTGGAGGTTTAGGCTGGATATTAGGAAAAACTTTTTCACTAGGAGGGTGGGGAAGCACTGGAATGGGTTACCTAGGGAGGTGATAGAATCTCCTTCCTTAGAGATTTTCAAGGCCTGGCTTGACAAAACCCTGGCTGGGATGATTTAGTTGGGATTGGTCCTGCTTTGAGCAGGGGTTGGGACTAGATGACTCCTGAGGTCTCTTCCAACCCTGAGATTCTCTGATTCCAGGTGGTAGGAGTCAGTGCTACACTGCTGAAGTTTCAGGATTCAAACCCTGATAATGCAGCATATTTTTTGGTGGGAGAGGGAGAGTAAAAGTAAAGTTATACATATCAGACTTTGTTTTTCTACCTTTTTGAGAATTAAGGTTGCGTGGGCACCCATAAATCTGGCATTTCCTAACTTTCAAGTGCTTGAGTTTGCAACTTAAATAATTTTCTTTTAATATAATTTGTGGATGTATACACACAAACACACACGCACCAAAGTTAGGAAATGACAGATTTATGGGTGCCCCTAATTTTAATTCTGAAAAAATGTAAAAACAAATTCTAATATGTGTAACTTTCATTCCCTTCCACCATCCCCCCAAAAAATTATCATCAACCGTAGGTTTTGAACCTAGAACATTCAGCAATGCAGCACAGACTCCACACACTTCAACTACAGTACTAACTGCATTAGCTAGTAGCATAAGAAGGCTGCTATCCTATAGGGGGACTATATGAAAAAGACAGTTCCTGCAGGCCCTGCATTCAGTCAGTACACTGGTAAGTGTGGGAGAGACCTAAGGGAAATCAGAGAAATTAAGAGTCCAATTTTCCCAGCATTAATCTTAACAATTAGACATATTGCTCAAAAACAAGCTATCTGAGTGTGAGTGTCGCCCTTGGAATGAGGCCAGGGCCAAGAAGAACTTGTCGTCTTTTCAGTGTAAGTCCGAGTTAGCTAAGGACTACTGTGTATGCACTACTGGAAATGATGAGCCCGGCTTCTTCATTTGTGATGGCTCCTCTCCTCCTTCCCTCTCCATCATGTTTCATGTCCCCACGCTGTACTGTTGAATACAGCTTTCTGAGTCACTTCAGAGTGAGAAGCATGTAAAAAATTTGACTTTGTTACCACATAATATTCTGATTAAAAACATGGATTAAGAGCTGGGTAACTGAGAGATCTCAAAACGTAGTTGTTAATGGGGAAATATTAGCTAGTGGTGGTCCCGGATCTAGTGTGTCCCTGTAAGGACTGGTTTGCAGAGTTATAAATAATGAGGAGGCAAATCACTGGTACAGAGTAATCTGGACCTTTTGACAAAGATCAATCAAACAACATGTGCTGTAGCAGAGCCACATGCAAGCGTGTACCTACAGGAGCAAAGCACTGCACAGATTTACAACATCCTGGCTAGCAGTGACTCTGAAAATGTCTTCGGGTTCATCGTCAACGGAACACGAGCTCCCAGTTTGGTGCTGTGGCAAAAGTGCTAACAAGAAAGTGTGTCCAGGTCCAGTTCCCTCACTGTAAAGGGCACTTAGAAAAACTGGACAGGGTTCAGAGAAGAGCTGCAAGGATGATTAGATATCAGGAAAACATGCCTGACAGTGAAAGACTAAAGCAGCTTACTCTGTTCAGTTTTTCAGAGAGAAGGTTAAGAGGCAACTTCATTGTGGTCTATAAGAACCTTCCAGGTGAGACGATCCCTGATACAAAAGGCTGTTTAACCTAGCAGACAAAGGCAGAACAAGATCCAATAGCTGGAAATTAAAGTCAGCAAAGTGAACACTAGAAATAAGATACGCATTTTTAACAGTGAGGGTAATTAACCATTGGAGCAAATTACCAAGGGATGTGGTGGATTCTCCATCACTTTGAGTCCTTAAATCCAGATTGGGTTTAGATATGCTCTGCTTCAACCACAAGTTATTGGCAGGAATCCTTGGGTGAGATTATATGGCCTGTATTATGCAGGAGGTCAGAAAAGATGAGCATAATGGTCCCTTCTGGCCTTTAAATTCATAAATCCATGAAAAACCCAAAGGTAAAAGAGGAAGCGCGAAATGCTATGTGCCACTATAGACAATGGAAGCTGACGGTTCTCAGGGTTCGTGGACCACCCAGGTAAGAGATAATTGGTGTGTGTGTGATATTCAAATTGCACATAAAGAATGTGTGTCCAGGGATTTCTGAGGCAGTGGCCCTGGGGAGCCTGTCAGCCGCAGAAAGCTGCACATTTCACCTCACTCAAGAAAGCGTCCAGGAGATTTTAGTATCCTTTGCTCTCGACAAACTGCCGGCTTAAAAAGAAAATATCCCAGCAAAAGTGAAGCCACCCATTTGGAGTGACTCTGCAAAACAGAAGCTTCTGTTGATAACTTTAGACTGTGGGTCAGAGATGCCAGATGGACAGTCTCTAGTGCCTGTGGTGAATGAATCACCAATAACCAGGCTGTATTCGGAGGACCTGCCTATATGCGTGTGCTGAGTCATCTGGCAGCTGCACCTTCGGAGAGGACATGTTAACACAAACTGCACTTTCTGTGTGGCTGGCAGAGAGAGAAGGGCGGGGCTGGGGGGAATATGGGGCTGGGAGATATTTTAAAATGGAAAGATTATCCGGACTAAAAAAGATGAAAATCTGTTTTGCTCTCCCTGGACTCCTAGCTTCCTCCCCTCCAGCCAGCTGGCAGGACTTCGCTAAATATTTGAGATGGTAAAGGACTTAAACGGGATTACTTCTGGATATGAACAATTAGAATTGTAAATGAACTATCATCTGAATGCTCTCCTGATACTGATTCTGCAGTGATGTGTGACACTCCATGACAGTGAGGCTAAGAAAGTCAAGTGCAATGTAAGGAGAATCCTTTCTGGTACCTAGTTATGTTGTAAAGCAGCTATGACCTAGTGTGAACCACACCTGGTAAACTGTCCCTTCTGCATGGTCAGGAAAGCTGCATGAAGTTCTCTCATATGCCTCAGACTTGAGTTATTTGTGTTTATTGCAAGTGTAGTTAATAAATGGGGAAAATACAAAGTAGGTATGAACAAATATAAAATCAACCCATTTAACGATGTATCAGTTTTAATTAGTTACTGTAATATATTTTAATAAGGTTTAGGGCACATTCTTTTTAACAGTGTCAACTTCAAAATCTTTTGTTTCTTTAAAGTACGGTACAGTATTTTAATACTTAAGGAATACAACTCAACTAATATTAATGTAAAGGGACAAATCTGTATTAAGGCAGCAAATGAATTTACTGCACAATAAATGTAAAAATATCCATTTAGCTATGCACATAAAACAAACCCTTGGCAAGTCACACAGCCACTCAGTAATCATGATTTATCCTACTAACTGCCAGTGCTCCAAGTGCATGCAGCTGTGGACTGATGGTCAGGAGGAGAACACTGCCCTACAGCAGTTTGAGGGGTCCCACTCACTGGAAATGAAGTGAATGGAGACAGCTCACACCGTTTCAGGGGTGAATCCTTCTTAGCCTGGGAGGGATCTCTTGTTATTGCACAAAGGGTGCAGGGTCAAGGTGGGCTTTGGAAAGCTCAATCAGAGGATGCACAATCCCTTTGCACCAAGAAATCCAGCTCTGCACTGGAGACTGGGTTAGTGGACATATGCATGCACACGCACGCTTGAAAAATTTTCTTGTGAAAGGCTCTAACCATTTGAATGAAATTAACCAGTGTGTGTTAAAAGCCTCCAGCCTGACGTTTTAAGGTGGTTTTTATTTGTGTTTCACTGATGTGTTGAACTGATCAAAGTGACTGTCAGTGAATTATTAAATATGAAATCAACTGCTTAGGCACAAAGCAATCTCCCTGTCCCTAGCAGTGAAGGAGATGTGTTTAGAGGGAAGGGACCACACAAAATGAAACATTCACCAGAACCTGAAATTGCTTCCCTTTCTGGAGCCAAGAAGATCAGAAATTTGCTCCCTTTCTAGTTTCAAGAGGAGAGATTGTCTAAAATGCTGTTTTCTCACAGCAGAGATCAGAGAGAAAGTTTAGCAGAAGCTTGGGGAGCTTCATTCCAGGAAAACAGCTGCCTTCCGTTTCCAGTAATACAAACACTACAACTTTAAGTACCACATTTTTCGCAAAAGGAAAGGAAAAATCTGATGCACAGGATTATCCATCCAACCAAAAAGAGTTTAGCATCCCCAGTTGTTTCTAGGGGATATGGTGGAATCCTCTTTGACTTAAACTAAGGAGCCACATTGTTTTCCACATGACTTCTGCTAGTTTATGATAATGACTTAAGGGTTCCATGTCTATGCTGAAATTGCTTTCTGGACAGTTTAAGGTTAGACCTGGGCTATTTAATTAGCGTTAACAAACATAGGAGACTACCAGTGCTGCTGACAGGGAGGATTTATTTATAAATATACATGTGTTTATTTTTAAATTAACATTATAAATGATTTATGCTCTTCTCTGTTACGAGTTGGTGCCCTGGAAGCACAGTGGGTTGCTCTGAGCAGAGCTTTTTGAAATGTGCTTTTTTTCCCCCGGATCCTCTGTCCTGGGGCTACCTTCTGCTCCTCCTTTGTGTGCAGTTCTACTCAGAGACATTGTTAATTAGAGGGGGGAAAAGAGAACAAGCAATAAAATATGCAAAACTTGCTTACCTTTCTGCATCTGATCCTTGCACCAAGGGACATTTTCAACAGGTGTTTGTGTGAGGCTGGCCTCAGTTTCTTCCATATTAGATTGAAGCCCATATTGCTAT
Organism: Trachemys scripta elegans; assembly: GCF_013100865.1. Classification (NCBI taxonomy): domain Eukaryota; kingdom Metazoa; phylum Chordata; order Testudines; family Emydidae; genus Trachemys; species Trachemys scripta. The sequence goes on along the minus strand of NC_048316.1, from coordinate 643,516 downwards.
ACAGAAAGGATGTGAAGAATCCAGCATTGCCTTTTGCAGTCCTCTTTGACAGGTGGAGTGGATGTGTGTCCTGGGTTTCTACACACCAATATTCATGCTTTCTCTGTGGTAAAGTGGCTTTGCAGGCAGAATGCTGGGTTTACGGCCTCGCAAACCCAGCCAGAAAAAATGCCATAGGGGCCTTATGCCACCTATCCCATCCCAACATTTTATGGCAGTCCAGTGAGTCTGCATAGGCCTGCTTTCTGCTGTTCCAAAATAACCACCCCCAGCAACAGCAAACCCATTATGAGATGGAGTTCAAGTGCCCCTGGCAGAATCTTTTGCTTGTTCTGCCCTGCCCCAGACCTCTGCTGCGACCTGCATTGTTTAAAGAAGTTTATCAAGAACAATGAGGCCAGAGGGCTGCATTTGACAGCAGCACCATGAATGATGTCAGCTAAGGTATTTAGGCTGAAGCTTACCATATGCACAGTACAAAGGAATTTCCTTCATGGGAATATTTGATTAGAATAAAGGAAAGATACTTTCAGCAAGTCCCTGTGAATATCTAGTGATCTCTCTTGCTTCACTTTGTATCTGAAAATGTTCTGAAGTTGAGATGTCGATAAAAAGAAAGCTTCATAAAACAATGCCAAAGAAGAAATGAAACCCTTTTATCTGGTTCCTAGCCAGTCCCCTGAGGTTCCTGAGACATAGGAGAGGGGGACTGCAAGGTCATCTGATGAGAGCTAGCTTAAAAAGACTTTTTTTTTTTTTAATATTTGCATGAACAGTTAACTGGAGCAATCCGCAGAATGTTTATGGCTGGATTTTGGCTTCAGAATGGATGAAAAAAAAATTTTTTTTTTAAATCCATCTACAAAATGCCTTGAACTTTAGTATTGTTGTGTGCTCAAAATAATGTCAGTCTTTTAATGTTTGATGCATTGGGTGCCTGCAGGGCATCAAAGGATTTTGAAATGGCAGGAGAAGGGGAGGGTTACTGTGGGCATTAACAAGGATCCTTTTGATCCATGAAAGGGGAACACCTGCTCACTACCAGGCAGAAATTTCAGTGTAAGCTTAAGAATCGTCAGGGCAGTGTCATATCTTGAACAACAGTTGGGAGCTGCTATACATTGCTTAAATATCAACAATACCCAAGCCACCTCAACAGCATGGGGTAATCCAACCTGCCTTGTACCTGAAAAGTGTGGGCTGCGTGTTCCAAACCAGAACGGAGGCCTACTTCAGTGGGATCTCCTACTGACCAGTGCTGGTACCTGTTACATTCCTGGTCCATGTACCACCTCCTAGCTACTCGGTAACTTCACTTTCTCACAGGCTTGCAGAAGCCATGCTTAGGTAAGGTTAAAGCTAGTTTATTAATATAAACCCAATTTCCAACCTTATTTCCAACTTCCCCCAAAAAGAAACCAATCTCCTTGAATTTCCCAATGCTATATTTTATCCCAGGGAAGAATTTTTCCAGGAAGCTTTTAAAAAAATCAGAAATGGAAGTGGGGGAACTACAAAATTATATGTCAGGAACCTGCAATAGGGTGTATACGTACCCCCGGCCACAGGATGTGTATGTACCCCAGGCAGAGAAGGGGCTCTATAGTTCAGGGATCTAAAACAGAGGAAGAACTTTTTCTATCTAGCTCAGCCTATGTGTGAAACAAGGTCAGGAAGCCAAAGGAGGGAGGACTAGGAAACTGACAACCTTGTTTACAACAGACTTTGTAAATTAGGGACTGTGTGTTTTTATGCTGCTTAAAGCAGGCCATCCTTTACTGATTGGTCTTTTTGGACCAGGCTGGAGAAAACCCCAATCCTGACTTCTCATATATAAGTCCAGGATAGAGAAATGCTCCCGGGCAGAGGAAAGTGTACCTTAAAGCTTCTGGACACAGTATTTTGTCTCATTTTTTATTTCCTAGTGATATTGTGCACAGCTAATGTCATATGTAATTAATTCCATGTAGCTCCACCATTCAGAATCTTTGATATCAAGAGTGTTTGTCTTGATATTTGATACATTTGTTCATTCACCTTGTACCCTGTCCTCTCATCATTAAACTACACTCACCTAATCACCTTCCAGGTGACAAGCACTCATTGGATATTTTCTGAATACTAGATTCAGAGAGTAGTTTCAGCTCCCCGGCCCATCACAGGGGTAAATGGTCAATCAGTAGAAAACAAGTTGGGCAGATTTTAACAATGTTGGTGTTTTTCCTCTGCTTTGAGGTCTATGCCCCTTTTCCGTAAGGTTCTCCCCTGAGAGCTGCTTTGTATCTTATGCATGTTGGATACATGCGAGCTGCTGAGTGCCATGGTCTGGGCCTGTTCCTGATTCTTGAGAACAAGCTGAACTTTGCTGTCAGTTCTTGGCGTCTCTTCTCTCTCTGTCAGTGGTACAGCAGAGTAATATCTGCTGATACAAAGCTATGCATCTTGGTGTGTGACAAATCACTTTTTAATTGCTTGAAGGAAGAAATCCATTAGTCTTCCCTTTACGTGAGAATAATAATAATAATCTGCGAAGCATGAGCCGGATGAAGTAGGAATCTGTGGGCTCTGCTGCTGTTTTCAGTTTGTATCAATGTCCGGGCTCAGAGTATTAAATTTCAATATGACAAAATTGAACTGTCTGACACCTCAGAGTGGTTTGCATGCATGAATCACAAGGGGAACAAGCACTATAGAAACAGGGAAGAGCATTTAAATGGTGCATTAATTCTCCAAATGAATTTGTCACGTTTCATGAAAAATCCATCTCCTCTTAAACAAGTTCCAGTAATCAGTCTGCTCGGCAGCAGAGCAGAATAAAAGCAAGTAGATTTGGACCCTTCTGGGCACAACATCCACCAGCTTCCTTGCATCTCATGGCTTCCCACGCAGAAAACCTCAGAGCGTTTCTTCATGTTAAATTATCGTCCTCCATCTTCATTTAAACTTATTGCTATGAAAAAACGTTCAAAAGGTCTCTGCTGAGCTGTCAACAGCTGTGGTTTCACTGACTGCCTTGACTGGAGTTGATGGACATTTCAGACAGATTTGGAGTTTCTTTAGGTATCTTTTATTGGAGGAATCCAGTTTATGGCAAAGACTGAATCCCCAACTACCTCTGTTATTAAATTTGACATCCCTACTGCATCTAACTAAAGTATCATTAATACAGAACCCTGCTCTAGCAGATCTGTCAGTAAGATACAAATTCTCTTTCTGGGCTAGCAGCATAGATAATGCATTTGCAAATGTCCCTTAGTTAAAAAGAAGCGGATTAGGTCATGATGTTCCAAAGCTATTTTAAAAAGATGTTAAAGCCCCTGAATAATTTAGTTGTTTTGTCACCATTATTGTATTTAATGAAAGAAAAACAATAAAGAATATTCTCCATGTGATTTTGATCCATGAGATACAGAAACTCCATTTTTAACAAGCATCTGCAATTGTAACGATCGCTGTGCTCAGGATGAAGCTAGAAGCTCATTATGTTTTGAAATATAGGACAAATTACATTTTTTAGCTGATTACCTTAAGTGATTAGGTTTATAATATCCCTGATTAGTCTGAAATTTAGGGGGAATCATGAATTTTAGATATGATAATTGACAACTAATTTTCCTCCTAAAGATGAATAGCTCCTTTCTTTTGAGAGACTCAGTGTCCACTAGAATCTTCCTGTTATGGTGCTAGATGAAGTAGTTGTGAAGTTCTAAACTGATTAAACTGGAGTCAAGCTGTACGGATCACCAGGAAACTATGAAATATTTAACCATGTGATGTATGGCTAAGAAACCTCCTGGGCACAATTTGAGATTCATGTGAGACCCATAGGATATCACACATGCAGTTCGTTTTCCACATTACAGCAGCCAAGGACTGCTAAAGGGAGAGCCAGTGCCCAGTATGTGCTTACGCGCACATTCCCATTGGCATCATTTGTCAAGCAAAGAGCCCCCAAATCTCTTTTTGGGGAAATAAAGAAAGCGCCTGGTGCTGTTTTGCTCTTTTGAGAACACCAGAGTGACAATTTCCTTTTATCTTGCTGTACCAGGGTAGCCTATACTTGCCTGATAAACAGTGATCCAAAGCGGCCACAGATTACTATGGGACAGGCTCACATCCCAGAGGCACCCCCACTTGGTTAGTTTCTCTCATTATGTTTTATTAGATCTCAGAGTTACGAATCTACATAAAAAACACACCACCATGATCTGCTGCTCCGTCTCTGCTTTCACCCTTTGTAAAGAATTCCTGGTGTTCTCTGGGGGAGCATGTCCTCCCACTAGCATCCCAAGTGGAACATTCAGGATTGAACAAGATTTATATGAATTCTGGGTAACGGGAAATGATTTGACATAGACCTATTTAGAAGATCATGTTATTAAACTGATATAACATTATCACTGTGCTTTCAAATCTATAACTTTGTTAAAAATAATTAAACCTTGGTACTGAGGTAGTTAACAAATTTAAACTTACGATACAAACTATTGATCAAAACAAGGAGAGATTATCTGAATTGTATGCTATATTAATTAATTAAAGAGTAAGACCCTCAAATCAGATATATTGACCGTGGGGAGACTGATTTCAGAACTGAAGAGAGCTGTCAAAGGAGTATAGCGGCAAACCTCTAAAATGCCTGTACTATACTATGAGGCTCTTTTAACATCTCAAAGATTATATTGAAAGGGAAGACTTTATGCAAATGATGTAATTTAGCATTTGGTGATTGAATCACAGATGATAAAGATTTTGAGGGAACAATTAATGAGACAAATTGATGGGATTTTGGGGCCCCTATACAAAACGATTTCATTATCTCCTTTACCAGTAGTAAAAAATGAGCATCTAGCAAGAAAAGATTACCCTCTTTATGCTTTTTGCTAGTTGCTACTCATCTTACAATAACAGCCCATTGTCACACACGCCACACTCCAAGTCCCATATTGGACAACTGGCTTTTGCAGAGCTTGGGATGTTCTTGCCATGGGTAAAGCCTACTAACACAAAACTTGGTGAAAATAATCACCGATATGTTGCTGTTTAACTTCTCTTCCTTAAGCACACTGAACCTGATACTCAAACAGCAATACCATCCAATTTACTGAACTTGGGACCATGTTTATTTGCCTTGTATTATATGTTAATCAATACTAAATGTATTATGTTAATTTATTTAATCTATGATTACTTTTAATTATTATTTATAAGTGAGGTTTATGTTCTTTAATTGTGCTTTCAAAACAGAATAACTACTGGTTTCAGTGCCCACAACAAGTGTACAACAGTATTGCAGTTTGCAGTATCCAAAGATAAACTAAAATGGACCAAATCTATGTTATTCCAGAACTTGTCAGAGACCAGGGACGATCTGTATTCCTAGCATTTTACCCATGCTATCCCGGAGATGTGCCCACTCGTGAGATGATGCACAGAGAGTAGCGTGTGCAGCCTGCTGGATGATGTTGTGAACTGGTGTGACAGATTGGGGAGATGCCCATGTCAGGGTGAATTCCCTGTGGTTTTGTAAATCCCATTTTGTGTCAGGGGCTCTACTTTGTATTGTAACCTTTGTGGAGTAGAGCATTCATTTGGTGTAATGGGGACTTGATGTCTGCGAAGCTTTGATAGAGCCATCAACTTTGAATGGCTCTACACAGAAACCTACTGTGGAGGAGGGGAGGCTGGAACCCAGATCTACCTTGGCTGAAGCACGTGGTTAAAAGGGGGAACAGAGACTGTTTTAAAAGTGGGGTGCATTTCTAAGCAAGGGGCCAGACCAGTGTGGCATGCTGATCAGGCCTTGTTGTAATAGGAGTAACTGTTTGTAGACCATGTATGAAAATATGACTAATTCTTCAGGCAAGATAGCAGTCTGGGAGCACTAGGCTGCCTCCATTTACCCGAGGATGTTTGGGCATGCTGGTGAAATCTGAATTCAGAATCTCAGAAGATTTGGAGTTTTATCTGAAATTCTGGAGGCCTTCATTCCCAGAGGCCCCTGCTCCAGCCACTCACTGTGGAGTGACATCTGTGAACAGACCAGAACTTGGCCCTAGTTTGAAGGAGCGCATACTAATGTGCTATTGGATATGTCAAGGGATCCTAAGCTGTCCCAGTTTGGTAACAGGGTGAAAGGGCAAATAAAGTTACCAAAAAGGGCTAAAAGTAGGCTAATCTGGTAAGAATATGTGAAAAGTTAAGAAGATGTAGGGAGAAGATAAATAGAAAGCCCCTGTCAGTGAGAAAAGGAAGAATTAAAAGCTTTCAGACAGAATTTGGAGTTCTTCCTGACTTCCATGTATGGGACAATACCCAAAAGAAGGCCTAGTGTCTGTATTAATGGATAGCTATGACGCCACCTCTAAAGTCTAGTTTTTGGTTGGATTAATAAATGTGATTTTTTTAATTGTTGTGCAACACACCATTTCCCACAAACTGTCTTTATTGAGGAATCGCTTCTGCTTTTGTATGTGGTATGAGTAAACAAAAGAAAGAAAAATGGTATGGAGAAATGGTCACAGTGTTCAAGGGCTCTGAAGAAATGAACGGAATCCGTCTGTGCACTCCGAAAACAAGTGACGTGTGTTTGCTGCTGCAGGATCCTGTCAGAGTTTTGATTTAAGTTACTGAAGCAATCAAATGGTAATTATTGGGCTGAATCTATAGAAAATCTTCATGTTCAGAAAACACGGGTATCAAAATCTCCTGCGGTCAAGTTAGTTCAGTGCACCTGAACTCTACCTTCTGTTTCCAGCAGAAGAGGGAAGGCTAAAAATAGAAAGTTCAAAGGCAAGAGAATAAAGTGGGAAAAGTGTTGGGTTTTTTGTTTTGTTTTTTTTTCTCCTAATTCCAGTTAAGTCTTTTTGTGGACAACAACTGCTTTAAATAAAGCAGAATGTGGCTGGCGTGACTCATAGCCCCTAACTTTAAAATAGAAATCTCTCAAAGAATAGGCGAAATTAACAGCAGGTCCTTAATCCAGTTAGGGGATATGACTGGACTGGGGTCTAGGAATCTGAAATACTGCCCTGTTGTACTGGGAGCTGCAGCAACAGTGTAGAATTCTGCTTCTCTAGCAGTGGGAAAGGCAGTAGAAGTGGACAGAGAAGGACAAAATATTATTATATTAGTAATAGCAAGTAGTGTCTCCTGTAGTTAAAGTAGACTGACACTTTCCATTATAAGACTCTGATTCCAATTGATTATAACTTTCTCAGACTTTAACTGTTTGGGCTGAAATTTTACATCCTTGATGTCTGCCTCTGCTTATATATTTTTAGAAAAATTCAGATAAAATGGTACAGCCATTTTCAGGAATCAGATTAGGGGAGAATGTTATTTTGCCCATGTTAAATTTTTTTTACAACTATTTCATTGAGAAGCTCTAGCATCTCGATACTTTGACACAAGAACTTGAAATTGGAGGGTTTGCGGGGGCATATGGCAAAGATGTGCCTTTTGTCAAAATTTGGCCAAGTTATGAGCCTCTGAAAAATCTCAGTTTGCACATATTGAGTGGGGCCTTACTGGAGTTTGGCAGCTACATTCTCCAAAGAGTCCATGTGCACTGAGCATGCTCCATCCGCTCACAGTTCCAATGTGCTGACAAGACTGTATGTACGCTCCCCACAGAGCAGCTGAGCATGCTTTCTTCCCAGTCACCCTGGGCCACTGTGGAACTAGGCACCAGAACTGGGAGCAGGGAGACTCTCTCGTGCTCTCAGTGTTCCTGTTGCTGGCACCTGGGCAGCATGGAGTTGAAGTAAGAAGCAGCCTGACAAAAATGCAGAGGGGTGAGGAAAGCTGGAGAAGGGGGCAGGAGCCCACAGGTTCCATAAACACTAGAGCACTCCTCCCCTCTCCCCCCCGAAAAAAATCTGGAATTAACCCAGCAGTTTCTAGTCTCTACTTTCCAGTACTATCAGCAACTATCCAGGAAACCCACTGGCAAACTCTGCATCTCATCTCCTTCTAATGGTCGGTGCATGTACAGGATAACAGTCTACTACTTCTACCAATTATTTCATTAGCTCAAGTAGTAGATGTCTGTGCTGTTGATCTAAAGGTCTGAACCCTGCTGATGACCCAAGTTGGGATCAGAATGGTTCCATGTGATAGAATTTGTGCTTTTTCAGTTTTTATTTTCTTAATTAGAAATACAACCAAAAACTATGTGAAAAGAATATCAGGTTGCATGATTAAGCACTCAAAAGCTAGGAAATGCCAGACTTAAGGTTATCCATGCATAAGAACATAAAAATGGCCACACTGGGTCAGACCAGTGGTCCATCTAGCACAGTGTCCTGTCTTCTGACAGTGGCTAGTGCCAGATGCTTCAGAGGGAATGAACAGAATAGGGCAATTATTGGGTGATTCATCCTCTGTCATCTAGTCATAGTTTCTGGCTAATAGCCATTGATGGATCTATCCTCGTTGAATTTATCTAATTTGTTTTTTACCCCAGTTATACTTTTGGCCTTCACAACATCCCCTGGCAATGAGTTCCTCAGGTTGACTGTGCATGGTGTGAAGCAGTACTTCCTTATGTTTGTTTTAAACCTGTTAATTTCATTGGGTAACCCCTGGTTCTTCTATTATGGGAAAGGGTAAATAACATTTCTTTATTTACTTAACGCCATTTGTGACTTTATAGATCTCTATCATATCCCCCTTTAGTCAACTCTTTTCCGGTCCCAATCTTTTAAATTTCTGCTCATATAGCCCTAAAGCAATAATAATAATTAATAATGCAATAAAGCCTTCCTATGCATAGGCATTATGATGCAGTCTTTAAACTCATGACATGTACCATTTTTCCACAGGGACCCCATTTTCTACAGACACTAAGGAGTCTAAATCACGCTGAAAGGCAATGGGACTTAAGCTTGAAGTCACTAAGGTGCTTTTGAAAATTTTATCTTAGAACAAAATAAATTAATATAGTATAACTAATACTTAGTCCTGCCTTGAGTGCAGGGGACTAGACTAGAAGATCTCTCAAGGTCTCTTCCAGTCCTATGATTCTATGATAGCTAGACCTGCCATATTCAAATAGTGTTTGAAGAAATCAGTAGAGTAGTAAAAATAATGCTGATGAATACACAACATGTGCTATTTCATGGTCATATCATAATCTCTCTTTATCCAAGGAACAATATAACTGTCTATTAAATATTAATTAATATTGTGTAATCGCTGTAAAGAAGTCAAATTCAGCAGTCTCTTTATAGTGTGCTGGATGCAGATTACCAAAAAAATTTAGATCATGTGCATTATCAGGTCAGCTCTCCAGCCTGGGATAATACCGACTTTTCTTCTGCTCAGAGGTGGTTTTGGCTATTTTGCCAGATCAGGAATTTTATCTTTAATGAATATTTCAGTGTAAAAAGAAAGCTAGGACAGCTTGTCTGTGGGGTGAAGGTTACCCCTGAAAAGAATCAATGTTTTAAGTGAAATTCTAGTGGTACCTAGTCATTGTGTTGGCCCTTTGTAAAGGGGAATTTCACTCTTAACACTAACCTCAATCCGAATGGGATGTGACAGCGATAAATCTTTCCTCCTATTTGTACTCTATTTTTATAAGGAATATTCATCTTTGCAGTTGGGGATTAATTTTACATCTGAATTTATGGAGACTGTGGTATGTGCAAAGAAATTATACTAGTATAAACATTTCTGATGGAGTTTAATTGTTCAGATTTTAGTAAACAGTCCCTAGTTCACTATCCAACCTGTAACATGAAACACTTCTCTGGTCACAGTGCTTTCTTGCTTATGGGACCAATAAATGAATTCACATTTGCAAGTTAGATAAACCATTTGAATGTATTATTGATGCAAACAAATGAGGGTTCAGGCTCTAGACAATAGCTAATGAAGCTGACTTGACACAGGCTGTTCCCGCTGAAGGGTGCCAAGTTTCAGTGCAGAAAGATTGATGCCAGTTTTATCCCATAATTATCCTGTGGCTTACACTCTTTTTATACTTTACTTGCCTAGGCACAAGACTTAAAGACACCACAACAGGTAATTAATTATTGGCAATCCACTGGCAGCTATTAAAAAAAAAAAGATCATGCACAACTGATAGCATGTGGCTTGTCTGAGCTTTCATCTTTATATTGACTCAAAGCCCAGGGATTCTGGATTTTTTCTAGTGAATTTTGCTATTTAGAATGTCTTTCAGAAAAAGTTGAGCCATATGTTATCTTTTCTGAATGAGAAATGTGTTTTTCAGCTGTGGATTTCACCTACTGCTAATAACCTTAATTAACAATCCTTTATGTATAGATCTGGATTATAAATAGACCATTCAGAATTAAAATAAATACCAATTCAAAGGTCGGTAGAGACATTGGGAAAATACCTTCAGATGGCTTGTAGCTTTACCTATCACACATGTGAAAATGTTAGTTTCCTGATTAGATAGTCTCCTTTCCCTTGAGGGCAAATGGTTTCCTTGCTATTACATCTCTGAGAGGTATATTCCAAGGTCTCAGTTTAATCCAGAAAATACATCTTGATGCTGTATGGCATAATGCAGGACAAATCTGCCATGTACACGGCGAAATCATGCTAATTGGAACTAGATAACAATTTCCATTTTGAAAATGAGTGTTTATGACCCTAAGAAATGGATGTAACCCAAGTGAACAGTATTGTGTCTTTTCTGCAGATATTTCTGATCTTGGCTAAGTGCTCCAGAGATTGTGCACATCCTCACAAATATATGTGTAGTAACAACGAACAGCACACCCTTAACGACACTATCCTATCATAACAGTGGTGGATATCCAATAGGTAGGATCCTCTGGTATCTTCACGGTTCTTTGTGAAGCCTCCACTGAAAACTGCTGGAGGGTTTTACAGTTAAGGCGCTGGTTTGGGTGGGACTCAGGAGATTGGGGTGCAATTCTCAGCAGTGCCACAAATTCCTTGTGTAACCTTGAGCATATTACTTAATCTCTGGTTGCCTCATTTCCCCCATCTTCAAAATGGAGATAATGCTTCCCTAACTCACAGGGGTGTTGTGAAATACAGTAATGAATGATGGTGAGACATTTGAATTCTATGGTGATGGGGCCATACAAATACCTCACTAGATAGATTTATGGGTTTAGAGAGCCTGAGGCTGGAGGATACTATAAAGTTTTGTTGCCACAGGTTTGAGATAATGACATTACCATTAAGATCTTCCCAAAGAAGTGGCTATAACAACACCCAGAGCAGCTTCCAGGATTTTTTTTTTTTTTTGTCCTCTATGGGGGAAAAAGCCAGAATCCAAATGCAAGTGATCAGATCACAGCCCAACTCACTGGCTGGCAAAGAAAAATGCTGAATGACTCGGAAATGGGTTTTGTCCTTACAATTGCTGTAGCTTTGCCTTTTCATTAAAACTATTGTTTCCTGGCAGCGCAATCCAGAAAGCCTAGCAGATTGTACTTTATACAGATCAGCTTGGATCCATTTCCATAGATACTTGATGGTATGTTGAAACACATTTTGCTTTTTAGATATAGCAGAAAAGTGGGTTCTTATTCCTATTCTTCCCATTGGTCTGGCATGGCTGCCTAGAGAAAGTAGTAGAGAAATGCACAGTTCTGCCACTAACAGTGAGAAAGTGACACCCAACATCGCATCGGGCAAAGAGAGCAGGGAAATGTTTTGCTTCAGTTGTCTGGGATGTCACCAAATCTTGCAGCGGAAATGCGGCGCCCTGAGGCTAGTGGGTACAAGCAGAGAGAACGGGTTCAGTGTTGGTATAGATTCTGTTACTGATTGGGGACCATGCAAATTTGTTTTGCAACAGCATTCTAGTTCCCTTCAATGGATATTAGTATCAAGAGAAGCATCAGGGCGATTTCACTGCAGTGTCCTGCTTACTTTTCTCTACTTCAGTCATTTCCTTAATTTACTTTCGAAATGTCATTAAGCTGTACGTTTAAGTTCTTCTAAATGTAATAATTTGTTGATGTCTGTGCCATTGGTCAGGAAGACAGAATTAGGCAAGGTTAAGGGAGAGCATTAGGTGGTACCTTCACTCCTGGACTCTGGCTGCATTGTTATTCAGTCAGCTCTGGTTATTTTCAAAGATGAGGCAAGAAAAATGAGTGGGCTGAAACCATCAGCATCTCCTGCTGCCTAAGAAATTATCATTCCATTGTGTAGCGAGTGCTTACAGAGACATTTCATCTCCAAAGTTCATAGGATGAAACAAGATTAAAGGGACAGTGTGTCAGGACCAAGAGCTCCAATATTTACTTTGCTGTAAAGATGACGTGATTCCATCATACTCCTCTCCTCTTCTCTAATAGAACAAGGCTTCATATAGGATTCTCAGACCTGTACTGAAACTGCTGGGACACTGGGGTGCTGAGTGTCTGGGACTGTGCACCTTACAAAGCCCTGTCCAGTTCCTCCAGCTTGATCCCTGTAAGTAGGAATGGAATGGGAGTAGTTAAGGATCCAGGGACCTGATTCTCTCCTGCCTTGCACCTTGTGCCATCATTTATGTCTGTGCAAATTGAGTGTAAAAACATGATCTCTGGTGTGAGTGAGAAGAAAGTTCTGATTTGGTGTTTTACACTCACTTTGCTCAGCAGTAAATTAGGGCACAAGGTCCATGTCATGGAGAAAATGTTCCCTGATCACTGCATTCTTCAGCAAGATCTGGAGTATTTGAGTCCTTGCATGCTTGTGGGAATAAATCTGGAAGTGCAGCATATGGTCATAGTTCAAAGGACAGCTAGCAGGGAAGTCTCATTTCAGACCTCCAGACATTTTTTCGAGAGTGACCTTCTCTTTGTTGCTTAGATTCCTAGATTGTAAAGCCAGAAGGGACTGTTGTGATCATCTAGTCCAGTGGTTCCCAAACTTGTTCCACCACTTGTGCAGGGGAAGCCCCTGGCGGGCCGGGCCGGTTTGCTTACCTGCTGCATCCGCAGGTTCGGCCAATCGCGGCTCCCAGTGGCCGCAGTTCACTGCCCCTGGCTAATGGGAGCTGCTGGAAGCAGCGCAGGCCACGGCAGGTATACAAACCGGCCCGGCTCATCAGGGGCTTTCCCTGCACAAGTGGCGAAACACGTTTGGGAACCACTGATCTAGTCTGCTCTCCTGCACATCACAGGCCATAGAATCTCACCCCACACTGCTGTACTAGACCCATAACCTCTGGCCAAGTTACTGAAGCCCTCAAATCATGATTTAAAGACTTGAAGTTACAGAGAATCTGTTTTATAGAGTCCGGTCCTAAGGCTGGCTTGAGTGGAAGTTCAGTGCTCCTCACCAATCTTGACTGAACACACAGACCTTAATAATTTTATTTTAAAACAAAGGATTGAACAATATTTTCCCACCTGATGCTGAAGACACTGGGAGGAATCTGGTTAATTAAAACCTAAACTCCTTGGCCATAGAGAAATGTCAGAATACCACCAGGAGCTTTCATATAACTTAGGATCTATGGACAAATCCATCTTGGGAGCAGTGGGAAGAGCAGGGAATCTATTTATAAGCCAAGGGCCAAATTCTCTTCTCAGTTACACCTGTTGACTTCAGTGGGCTTGCACTGGGATAACACAAAAGGAATTTACCCCCATGATGTAGGTGAAACACTGTTAGTGTTTTGAACATAGGTGCATCTTCATTAAAATGTTTATTTCCTTGGGTGGTCTGACTGTCACCAGCAATGCAACAAGCCAGGAGCCTTTCAGAATGAGCTGCAGGGCTAGGTACAATGGGCAACACTTTTTTACTTTTCCTGCAAGTCCTCACTGATGAATCTTATCACTTCAGTCCCAGACAAATAGATAAATTCTCCAGCCCAGTGACAGAAATGAGATTTTAATTTGTATGGTTTTATTCAGTAAATGCCCCAAAACCGAGCACTTTTCAAAAGGAAACTGCAGATTTACTCTAACCCTTTGGGAGAAGAAGAAAGACTTTTTTTTTAACAGTTCAAACACAAAGAAAATCTCTTCCTCTCTATAGAATCGTTTTCCAAAGAAACCTCCCTCCCCCACTACCGAAAAGATGCCCCCCCCCTTGATATACCTGTTCTGATTTTTTTTTTCCTGTGCTCTACAGTGGATTCCTGCCTAATAAATTTATCATGATGAGGTGGTGGTGTTTTATTAAAGAGCCCTACAGCTAAAAGTGGCAGGGTCCCTTAGCACCCTGTAATGAGAAATGGAAATCCGCATCTTGATGTGGTACACCCAGCCTGCATTCTTGTCAAAGCAGATTATCACCACCTCAAAAATGTCAGGGAAGAATTTGTACATGTACATTTGACTCTTCCACTTTTAACTTCCTTTTCTGCTGCATCAGAATTCATGTACATCTAAGAGACTACATCCTAAATATTATCCCTTTATAGATCACATTGGGGCTCCCTCTAATTATGGGATATGCAGCATGAAAATGCATTCCTTACAGAAAGACATTAATGTTAGGGGCACGGAGGAAAGGCATCAGATTCATTGCACCTCCTTTGACGGACTTGTTTCTTTCCTGAGATTGCAGAGCAATGTGATAGTCCCTGTGTGTTCCGGCATATTTAGAGTTACACCAGTGTAAAACTGGAGTAATGCAGTGGTGAATCAGCCCCACAGTTTGTGATTTCAGGAATCCTGACTCCAGGTGCTCCATGGAACACTTGAGAGCATTGTCAGCAACTGCGAACAACCTCCTGACTTGGGTGTGTACTCCCAAACTCTTCACACCAAACAAGAAGGGTGTGAAGAGTTTGGGAGTACATCTCCGAATTCATCTTTGGCCTTGGCTACACTTGCAGATGTACAGCGCTGTGAGTTAAACCTGACTTCGTGCAGCTGAGTAGGGAAAGCGCTGCAGTCTGTCCACACAACAGCTGCCCAGCGCACTGTCGTGGCCACATTTGCGGCAATTGCAGCGCTATTGGGAGCGGTGCATTATGGGCAGCTATCCCACAGAGCATTTTTTCCCATTCTGGCGCTGTGGGTTGTGGGAAGGGGGCAGTAGGTGCGGGGCATTCTGTGTCCTGTCCCATCGCTCCGTGATGCATCGCTTCGCATCCCAGAAATCCCTTTGTTTCCGTCCACCTTTGGTGCCATCTTTCAACGATTTCTGTGCAGCGCGATCTGTCTGTGGGAAATGGAGCCCGAACTGCTGAGGCGTATGCTGACGAGTCTCGCCAGCATGTCACGTTTGGCTGTCGAACTATTCCTTAAGATCCAAAGTGACAGTGAGAGTCAGGGTGAGGAGTCCGACAATGCTATCGAGCCGCGTACGACACGAAATTGCTTGTGGCATTCACGGACATGCTCAGCACCGTGGAACGCTGCTTTTGGGCTCGGGAAACAAGCACCGAGTGGTGGGATCACATCGTCATGGAAGTCTGGGATGACGAGCAGTGGCTGCAGAACTTTTGGATGAGAAAAGCCACTTTCATGGGACTGTGTGAGGAGCTCTCTCCCACCCTGCGGCGCAAGGACATGAGATTGAGAGCTGCCCTGCCAGTGGAGAAGTGGGTGGCTATTGCAATCTGGAAGCTGGCAACTCCAGACAGCTACTGGTCAGTCGCAAACCAGTTTGGAGTGGGAAAGTCGACCATTGGAATCGTGTTGATGCAAGTTTGCAAGGCCATTAATCGCATCCTACTCCGAAGAACCGTGACTCTGGGTAACATGCAGGAAATAGTGGATGACTTTGCACAAATAGGGTTCCCTAACTGTGGAGGGGCGATGGATGGGACGCACATTCCTATTCTGACACCACCCCACCTAGGATCCGAGTACGTTAATCGGAAGGGTATTTCTCTATGGTTCTCCAGGCGCTTGTGGATCACCGTGGGCGTTTCATTGACATTAACACAGGCTGGCCCGGAAAGGTGCATGACGCACGCATCTTTCGGAACGCTTTGGCTGTTCAGGAAGATGCAGGTTGGGACTTTTTGTCCCAGAGCGGAAGATCACGGTAGGGGAAGTTGAAATGCCCATTGTGATCCTTGGAGATCCCGCTAACCTGTTAATGCCGTGGCTCATGAAACCCTACACAGGGAGCCGTGACAGCAGCAAGGAACGGTTCAACTACAGACTGAGCCGGTGCCGAATGACTGTGGAGTGTGCCTTTGGACGTTTAAAGGGCTGCTGGCGATCTCTGTATGGGAAGCTGGACTTGGCCAAAAACAGCATCCCCGCGGTTATATCCGCGTGCTGTGCCCTCCATAATATTTGTGAAGGGAAGGGTGAAAGCTTCACTCAGGCATGGACCTCCGAGGTTCAACACCTGGAGCTGAATTTGCACAGCCAGAGAGCAGGGCTATTACAGGGGCCCAGCGCGGGGCTGCAAGGATTAGGGATGCCTTGAGGGACCAATTTGAGGCTGAAAACCAGCAGTGATATCTGGTGCCCTGCACGGGAGTGAAGTGCAGTAGTTCCAATCTTTAGGAATCAGTGTCTGCTAAGCAGAGAAGCAGACTTGCAGTGCCTGTTTATTTCCTGGGCTAAGGAGTCTTTTACTTTATGCAATAATAAAGAATGTTTTCAAAGCCACTTCAGGACAGCTATACTGCATGGTGATGGGGGTTGAGTGCAGAGGGTAAGGGTCGTGGTTTTCAGGGCTGGGTGGTGAAGATACTGGTGTTGGAGGCAGCGGGTGGCGTGAAGAACACGGAAGTTGGGGAAAGTGGGTTGGAGGTGATAGTGGGACACAACAGAAAGAGTTTTGGGACAAGGGCTGTGGGGGGGGGGGGGCGTTTGCGGTACTGCTCCTCTTTCTGCATGGCTACCAGCTCCTGGATAGCATCTGCTTGGCGCTCCAGGATGCTTATGAGCCTATCAGTGCTTTGCCGCTGGTGCGCTGCGTTTTCCTGGCGGGATCCTGCTTTCTCTCTCCCTCCAGTTCTGTACTTTCTCGTTCTCTTTAATAGATTGCCGCATCACTTCTTGCAGCATGTCTTCTTTGCTTTTTTGCAGTCTCTTCCTGAGTCTTTGCAGTCTCTGAGCAGGCGATAAGAGGGACGGCTGAGGTCTCAAGGTTGATGCAGCTGTATAGGCAAAATGCAACATTTAATAGAGGCAGCATTGTTTATACCAGACAGAGTAATGATTCCCCCCACACTTAAGGAGTAGAAAACACACAGGGTCTACACAATAGCATAATTGTCCCGTACGAAACAGAGCGCGCACATCCCACGGGAGCCTCAAAATGGTGAGTAAGGGGGACTCATTGTTTCAGGGCTGCACTGTCCTCTGGGTTTCTGTGCCTTGGGGAGAGCCAACTGCTTCAGGGGGCACCTACACTGAACACTGTCCCAACATTTTCCACAGGAGTTCGTCCTGGATGATGTCTCGCTGCTGAGGGTGACCTGGGAAGCAAGGGAGGGTCTTCTACTGCAATGCGGCTTCCGCCCTGGCCCATATGCAGCTTGCCTGTGTGCAGCAAAGGTCCCCCCGCCCCTTGCGGCACAGTGGCGCGGACATGTTAGCCTGGCTGGGACAAGGACCACGGTGGTTCTACCGATAAACCTGCGCAAGCGCATTGCACACGTTCTGGATGAGACATTCGAGGAGATTACCGAGGCCGATTACCGCGATGTGATAAACTACATCAATGCACTATTCCATATCTAGGCATGCCTAACCCTCCTCTCCCAAAGAGCCCGCACCGAAAAAATTCCTTCCCGAAAAAAAAAGCCACTTACCGGGAACCTGCTCTTCTGTTTGTCCTCCACCAAGTACCGGCCGCTGCGACTGGCTACCTTCCTCCTGGCTCGAGAAGAGCTCCTGGCTGCATGGCTCCAGGGATTCCGAGGTGTCTCCATCCGGCCCACCACCATCACTCCCGTTTTTCTCCTCTTCCTCCTCGCCCCCACCAGCTCTGAAGTGTCCATGGTGGTGCTCGGAGTGGAGGTGGGGTTAACTCCAAGTATCGCATCCAGCTCTTTGTAGAATCGGCAGGTCGCGGGGGGAGCACCCAAGCAGCCGTTTGCGTCGCGGGCTTTGCGGTAGGCACTCCGCAGCTCCTTGACTTTAATCCTGCACTGCAGGGCGTCCCAGTCATGGCCCCTTTCCATCATGTCCTTTGATACCTTCCCGAAGATATCGTAATTCCTACGGCTGGAGCGCAGCTGGGACTGTACAGCTTCCTCCCGCCAAACACTGATGAGGTCCAGCAACTCGCCATTGCTCCATGCTGGGGCTCGCTTGGCGCGTGGAGGCATGGTCACCTGGAAAGATTCGCTGATAGCACTCCACACCACGCCGGGCTGAGCAAACAGGAAAGGGATTTTTTAAATTCCTGGGGAATCTAAAGGGTCGGTGACATGGTTGGTTACCTGAGGCCAGGGCAGTAGAGTTTGAACTGATGACCAGAGTGGCTAGAACAGGCATTGTGGGATACTGACGAATAATTCTGGAGGCCATTCACAGTGCATTGGGCGGCCACACTGGCGCCGCAGCGACAGCGCAATACTCACTATTCCTCTCAGAGAGGTGGAGTATGTGCAGCGCTGCAACCACGGAGATACAGCGCTGCAAATGCCTTGCCAGTGTGGACAGAGAGTGAGTTACAGCGCTGGGGGCGGCTTTACAGCGCTGTAACTCGCAAGTGTAGCCAAGGCCTTTGAAAGGTTTGCTAGAACATCACCACAGGAACAGAAAGAGAGAGAGGGTTAAGCTCCATACCCTTTTGCTCCTTGTGCTAGTTAATGTAATTGAACTGAAAGTTGGGACTTCTTTCTCCACAACCATCCCCAATACACTAAAGGTGAAATTCATTCCAATGAGGGGACCAGCACAAGGGTTCTGCATCCCTCAATCCCCAGGTAAAACTGGCATGGCTTTGTGCAGTTCCTTGCATGGGGTGAATTTCACCCTGATAACCCTGATTACATTGTCTGGCTTGTTGATTGTACATTGGTGTGGAATTTTATCTTGTTGCTTTGAACGGCCTCTTAGAAAAGCTTTTATGAGAGATTTAAGGGCCACACAGGAACGTTCAAATGAAAGGAACATTGTTCTCCATTGTCATTAGTCCTGTACCCTGGCAGGAACTAGTGGATCTCTCTGAAAGTAACATGGCACATTACTCTGATATTCAAGAGTGAAAGCTCCTCCTCTCCCCCTCCTTCCCACCTCAGTGGTTAGAGGAAACATCCTCCTGACAGAAATAAATTACAATTAAGTAACCAGTGAGCTATTGGAATGACCTAGAGACCCGCCACATGGGAGGAGCAGTTACATGGCATTGAGCTGGACTGTCTTTTCTTGGGGAGTGTAAAAGGGATTCCGGAGAATGTATCAAATGCCTTCATCTAGAAGTCACAGCTGGAATTTTCCTGCTTTCAGTTCTAATTCTCACTGGTGCCAGCTTGAATTCATAGATCTAATTGCTGGTCCTTCACCCTGTGCAGGTGGCAACCAATTGGCCAGTTGGAATGAATAATGCATCAGGTTAAAGGCTTCCGGGGGATAGTTATACAGTCAAAAAGGTTACAAAAACTATTGTTAATGCCTAAACACTGAGGTAGAACTATAGCAACTTGATTAATTGACTAAATCATACAGACTTTGACCTACCTCTCAGAAGTTTAATGAATTAGTTGATTAGTTACAGAAAGTTGCTTTGCCACAGAAAGGCAGAGAAGGTCGTTGGTTTTAGAAAATGACCCACGCAGCTGGCTGCCAGGATTCTGCCTTTGGCAGATGCCAATTCTGTCCACATTTCCTTACAACTTGGGGGTGAATGAGATCCCTAGACACTATACTGAACCCAGTGAGAAAGGAGCATGTTCCGCAGACCTCAGTGCATGTGACCTTCCATTGCTTATCAGCATCTTTACCCTGACAGAGCTTGCTTTATTTATTCATCATTCAGTTGTTTCCATTTCCTTCCCTCCTCCCTTTCTTTTTATCTCTTCCTTTTATGTTCTGATGCATTGAAGGGAAATTGGTGCTTTCCCTTCTTGTTGTGCTCAAGTCGTGTTTTGTATTCTGTATGAAAGCACGTTCTCCATGTGCTACTTAAGGATAACCTGGACAAATAACTCTCTGGCCATGTGATTAGACGTGGTTATATATCCAAACAGTTCTTATCAGTAGCAATCTTCTTCTCTTAGAAGAAAACTGAAAACCTTGTCCAAGTTACTGATGTGGGCAGAAATGTTCTGAGTTGGGGGCTGGGATTAAGGGTTGGTATAATGGCCACAGGACATGATTTAGTCAATAAAGCAAATTGGTTTAAATGAAAATAGAAAAGTAATTGCAATCTGATGTGAACCTAATATAAATCCCAGTTTGCTTGGAATTATTACAATATATTATTTATTACATTAAAGCTACAGTATCAGAGGGGTAGCCGTGTTAGTCTGTATCCACAAAAACAGCGAGGAGTCTGGTGGCACCTTAAAGATTTAAGATTTATTTGGGCATAAGCTTTTGTGGGTAAAAAAAAAACACTTCTTCAGATGCATGTTTTGTTATCCCATTTTTTCAGTTTGCATTCTACTAATGCATAAGTCTTTGTAATTGTGGAGGCTTTAGATAGTGCATGAAGTGCAGCATGGAGACTTGATTGTCTCTCCATTGTAGACTTTAATTTGTCCAGTTTTGTGAGATAGATTTTCCTTGTTCTCCAAAGGTATTTCCTCTGGATGAGGGAAATCAGCCTCAAATATGTTTTTAAGCAGAAAGCCCCTGGGAACTCCTATCTTAGTTGATGTGAATCCTTCCTTTATCCTCTTATAAGAATTGAATTATACTTTAGGTCTGGGAAAGGTACTCAGGGTGTCACAGCAAAATACAAGGTGGAACAGATTGTTTAGCATAAGTAGTTATTGGGAGTAGACCACATCCACCCTGACTGAATTGGCCTTGTCAACACTGGTTCTCCACTTGTAAGGTAACTCCCTTCTCTTCATGTGCCAGTATATTTATGCCTGTATCTGTAATTTTCACTCCATGCATTTGAAGAAGTGGGGTTTTTTTACCCATAAAAGCTTATGCCCAAATAAATGTGTTAGTCTTTAAGGTGCCACCGGATTCCTCATTGTATTAAAGCTGCAGTTTTTCCACTTACATTTTATTCATTTGTGATATGTTTAACACCTTTTCCATGGTACACATGCATACTCAAAAGGTACAGGTTAGATATGCATTCACTGTTACACAGTCAGGGCCGGTGCAACCACTGGGTGAACTAGGCGGTCGCCTAGGGTGCCAAGTGGTTGGAGGCATCCAAGATTTTTCTTTTCTTCCCTCCCCTCGCACAGAGTGCGGCCTGATTTAGCCGCTCACATTGGCCTCCAGCAGGCAGAGTCCCTCCCCTGCTCCCCCCCTCCTCTTGCCTCAGCATCGCATCGCCAGCACGCTGCAGGGGAGGCGCTGTGTGCTCCACAGCCTGTTTGTTTTGGCTCCACGTGGAGCCAGCGGCTGGAGCGGCATAGTGATAAGGGGAGTCCCAGGGGGCTGTCAGGGGGTGGGGGGGAGGGTTGGATGGGTCGGGAGTTCTGGGGGGGGTCTCTCAGGGGGCGGGGAGCGGTTGGATAGGCGTGGGAGTCCTAGGGGGCGGGGGTGTGGATAAGGGTTGGGGCAACCAGGGGACAGGTAGGGGATAGGGTCCTAGGGGGGCAGATAGGGTGGGAGGGTCTCAGGAGGGGGCAGCCAGGGGACAAGGAACGGGAGGGGGGGTTGGGTGTTCTGAGGGGGGTGGGAAGTGGGAGAGAGTGGATGTGGGTGGGGCTCTTTTTTGATTGTTGAAATATGGTAATCCTAAAAAAGTGGTGCCCTGGCTGCCCCTAAAAAAGAGGAGGCACCGGAGAGCCAGAGCGGCGGCGAGCCCCAGCCATGGAGGAGTCGGCGTGGCACAGGGGGCAGCAGCCCTGCAAAGGCGGCGGCACTGCTAGCGGGGAGCAGCCGCACCCCCTGTCCCTCCTGCCCAGGCTGCCCCTCCCCCAGGGGCTGCTGCAGGCTGCAGCAGTTGCATGTGGTCGGCGGCCCCTGTGCACCCCCCAGCTCCCCCCTCGCTGTGCTCGGGCTCTGCGGCTCCCAGGCATGTGAGCTACCGTGGCGCAGGGCCCTGAGCCTACCCTGGGAGGGGCAGCGCCAGTGGCGGCTCACGCTCCCGGGAGCCGCAGAGCCCAAGTGTGGCAGGGGGGAGCCTGAGCACGGCGAGGGGGCAGCTGGGGGGCGCATGGGGGGCCTGCATCCGCTGCAGCCTGTAGGAGCCCCCAGGGGGTGCCCGGCCACAGCCTGGGCAGGAGGGGCGGGGGACACAGCTGCTCACCGCAAGCCGCGCCACTGCTTTTGCAGGGCTGCTGCCCCCCTGCGCCGGCTCCTCCATGGCTGGGGCTCGCTGCCCCCGCAAGCCGCTGCTCTGGCTCTCCGGTGCCTCCAGAAGGCGGCTCCTCCCTGCCAAGCTGCTGCAGCATCCCAAGCCCGGCAAAGCCAGTGAATGGACTCGGGGCAGGGACCCCCGGGCTGGGGTGGGGTGGAGAGGGCTCGTGGGGGGGCTGTGCACCCTCCAGGGGAGTTCAAGGGGCAAGGGGGGGGGAACCTGGTCTGGGGAGCAGCCCCTGGGCATGGCTGGCCCCTGGGCAGGCTGGGCCCTGGGGTCTATAAAGGTTCATTGGGATTTGCCCCTCAATGAACCTCGGGCACAAAATATCCTTGCACCGGCCCTGTACACAGTTACTGTACTCATCCACACAATAGTGTAACGGTATTTCTGTGTAGATTTATAAACCTAATTCTAATCTACACCATACAATGGCACTAAATGGTGCAGTAACTCTGATTTTTGGTTTGTTTTACTGGAAAGTAGCTGCTGGTAACAGTCTGAGATTATCATGCTTTATCAACAGTTTTACATGGTTATGTTAACCTAAAATGGGTCTGAGTTTGAGCTTTCTACCTTAAGGGGAAAAAAGTGAATTTGAGCACTGAAAGTGTGCTGCAAATTCAAATGGAAACTCAGCAAGAGGACTACAAAGAGAACTTGAGGGAGGACTGTAACACACAGTCCAAATTTGCAGCTAAGTGCCTTCATCTGTATCAGCAAATGTAAAGCTTTCAAGGTTTGGAGTAGAAGAATGCCAGAGCCAGTTGGGAAAGCTGGAGTTCTAAAGGGCACTGGGAAAACCCTTACATGACTTGGAAATTGAACAATTTAGACTGTCCCCCAATTTTGCTTTATTGAACTCAAGAACTGGAGAAGCTGATAGCAAGGAAAGATACTGAGTCAGAGGAATGGGAGGAGAGAGAATTTAATCTGACTGACTTTAGTGGGAGTTGAGAATGCTTGACACCTTTCAGGATCCAGAGAGTATCAAGACACCTGTAACACACCATTAAACCAACAGTGATGGGCTAAAGGTGTGTGCAGGACTTCCTCCAAAATACATTGTCAGACAAGGGGCTGCAGGTTTTACATACGGTTGAAAAGGAAACATTTCAGAGGCATTCCCTGGAAGAGAAAGCAGGTGATGAACATTCACATTTTGGATTGCCAGCTCTGTGTAAGTTGCTGTTTTTTCCAGGTATAGTCAATTCCTTTGGAGTGCTGTCTCTGTGGCCGCTGCATTGTAAGCTCCCTGCTGGCTTTTTCTTAGGCACGTGATTTAAGTTGCTTGTTTTGGTTGGTTGCACTCCATTTTGATTGATTGCAGACCCTTTTCTGGGATGTACAGCACCCCCTCGAATAGCTGTCAAGGTCTCAGAGAGGCATGGTACGCTCGAGTGCAACTGCAAGTTTTCTGTTCCCTTTGGGATCCTAGTACACCATATATAATCAGGGGGTGGATAAATGGGGACTGACGGTATTAGCATTTGGGGGGTTGCTAATTATACTAGTAGTTGCACTTCTGAAATGAGTTTCTACTTACAGTTTGTTCCAAAGGCAGTTGTGTAAAAGCCGTCAGACTAAACTAGCTCCTTAGGGGGCAAAGCAACCCCCAGTTTATTTTAATGGGTTCTTGTCAAATAACTGATTGGAATAAATGAAAGAGCTCTTGGAGCCTGAATATTTCATGTAAAACTTTCCAATAAAGAACAGGATTGATTTGGAAATGTCACTTGTGATCTAAACACTTTAACAGTGAAAATATCAGGCTATAATTAGTAACAAACCATTTTTCTTTCATTTAGTCTTAGGTTTTCTGAATTCTTGATTTTCTACTTGGTATTAAGACTAACCAAATTGGTCATAGAGTCATAGCCCTGGTCTACACTGGAGGGGGGTTGGGGGGGATCGATCTAAGTTACACAACTTCAGCTACATGAATAACGTAGCTGAAGTCGACATACTTAGATCTACTCACCGCGGTGTCTTCACTGCGATGAGTCGACTGCTGCCGCTCCCCCGTCGACTCTGTCTGTGCCTCTCGCGGCGCTGGAGTACAGGAGTCGACAGGAGAGCGCTCGGGGGTCGATTTATCGCGTCTAGACAAGATGCAATAAATCGACCCTTGCTGGATCGATCGCTACCCGCCGATCCGGTGGGTAGTATAGACATACCCATACTGTTTAAGGCCAGAAGGGACCAACAGATCATCCTGTCTGACCTCCTGTATACTACAGACCACTAGCACCACCCATCACCCGCATACTAAATCCATATCCCACACAGACCTGTGCAAACCGTCTGGATATTGCTGTTTCTGACATTCTGAATAAACTCATTCCAAGGAGCAAAGGAAATGCAGTGTCAACTCCCTGATTCAAAATGCTTGGCCTGAGTAGAGGCACCATCCTAGTAACATGCTGTTATCTCCTTCACTTCCTTAGCAACTGGCTCCAGCTGTCAATGGGCCCCAAAGTCTCAAACTGCAGAAAGTGCCAATTCTTTATTTGCTTCTATTTTCACTCATCCCTTGATCTCCCAAAATGCTGGGACTCAGTTATTTAGTCTCCTTGTTTTGTCTCATACTGGTGAAATTCACCCCTATGCAGAGATCCACCATGGAGTATGTACCATATAGCAAGGTATAAGTTAAAGGAATTAGTTAGGGAAATGGACTGGACCGAAGAACTCAAGGATCTGAATGTGGAGGAGGCTTGGAATTTGTGGAGGCTTTAAGTCAAAGTTGCAGGAAATACCTATATCCCAAGCAAGGGGTGGGGGGGGGGATTGTAAGGAAGAGTTGCAGACCGGATTGGATGTACAAGCATCTCAAACAGGTGATTAAGAAAAGAACAGCCCACAAGGAATAGAAGATGGGATGGATCAGCAAGGAAAGCTACCTCTTGGAGGTGAGAAAGTGCAGGAAAAAAATGAGAACTGCCAGAAGCCAAGCGAGTTGGGCCTTGCAAAGGAAATAAGAACCTTTTACCATTGGTTTTATAGCCCGATAAATAAAAAGAAAACGGGGAAAGAAGTGGGACTGCTAATTACTGAGGATGGGGTGGAGATTAAAGATAATCTAGGTATGGCCCAGCATCTAAACACATGCTTTGTCTCAGATTTTTATAAGGGTGAATTTGTCAGGCTGGAGGGAGGGTACCAGTGGATTTCCTCAGGGATTGGTCTTGGGACCAATCTTACTTAACATTTTCATTAATGACCTTGGCCCAAAAAGTGGAAGTGTGCTAATAAAATTTGCAGATGACACAAAATTGGAAAGAATTGCCAATATGGAGGAGCACCAGGGTATCATACAAGACGTTTTGGACCGACCTTGAAAACTGGAGTAAAAGAAATGGGATGAAATGTAATAGTGTAAAGTCATGCACATAGGGACTAACAACAAGATTTTTTGCTGTAAACTGGGGACATATCAGTTGGAAGTGACATAGGAGGAGAAAGATCTGGGTGTTCTGGTCGGTCACAGAATGACTATGAGCCACCAATGTGATGCAGCAGTGGAAAAATGCTAATGCAATCCTAGAATGCATGAGGCAAGCTATTTCCAGTAAAGATCGGGAAATATTAGTATCATTACATAAAGCACTGGTGAGATGTCATCTGGACTACTGCGTGCAATTCTTGTCTCTCATGTTTAAGAAAGATGAATTCAAACCAGAACAAATCCAAAGAAGGGCTATTAGGATAATCAGAGGAATGGAGAGCCTACTTACAAGATGAGATTTAAGGAGCTTGGCTAGGTTAGCCTAACAAAATGAAGGATGAGGGGTACTTCCGAGGGATAAACACCATGGAGGGAGCGCAGTTATGTAAGTTAAGGGCCAATGGTGGTATTATGCCGACAGACACTGGTCAGCAGCAGCTGGGATCAAACCTGGGACTTCTGGAGCTTAATCCATGACCCTTTGCTCTCCTGCATGAGCTAAAAGACACATCTCTTAATCAAAACAATAGCAGGCTCATCAATCTTTAGTTGATCTAGGTGCCACTAGAAGGGGGACAGAGTGCCACAGCAAGCAGGCCTGAGTTGCAGTCACACAAGAACAAATGGATGTAAACTGGCCGTCAGTGTGTTTAGGCTTGAAATTAGACGGAGGTTTCTAACCATCGGAGGAATGAAGTCCAGGACCAGCCTTCCAAAGGGAGTAGAGGGGGCAAAAAAATGAACTTGTTTTAAGACTGAGCTTAAAGGCGGGGATGGTGTGACAAGATTGCCCATCCATGACCACTATAAGCAAATATCTCCAATGTCTAGGGAGAGGTCTGAATTTCTGTAGAGAATACTTTCCCATGTGTCTGTCTGGTGGGTCTAACTGATCGCCATATTTGGGGTCAGGAAGGAATTTCCCCCCAGGTCAGATTGGCAGAGACCCTGGATTGGGGGGTTGCCACCTTCTTCAGCATTGGGTATTGGTCACTGGCTGGTGTGAACTAGAGTAAGTGGTGGTTTCTTTGTAACCTGAAGTCTTTAAATCAAGATTTGAGGATGTCAATAACTCAGAAGTTCTGGGCTCATTACTGCAGGAGTGGGGGAGGTTCTGTGGCCTGCGATGTGCAGATGATCATGAAGGCCCCTTCTGGTCTTAAAGTCTATGAGTAAGTGGGAGTTAATTGGGGCATAGGCCTTATGCTGGCCCTGTGCATGGAGGTGAATTTCATTGATGAGCAGAATTTGGAAATTGTTGTGGTGAGCTGAGAATCATGTTTCCAGGCAGGAGAGAGAGAGAGAGAGAGAGAGAGAGAGAGCATTTGTGGTGTTTTATTTTCTTGTAGTCTAGGTCCACGTGCTCTCCTGGTTCTTAACTAATGAGGGCTGTACAGTTTATTTTATTTTATGTTTTTCATAAGAGAAATGGACTGACAGTTGTAAACTCATCTTCCGGAGGAGCGTGAAGATTTCATAAATCTGGTGTTTGATTTAAGTGGTGATGATGATGCCATGTGAGCAGGCTTCTCTGTCCTTATTAAATTCTGATGCACAATACAAGGCCAGGTCATTCCACAAAGATAAAATAAAGCATGTAGTATGTCCATCAAAGAGAGTTGTGCAAACAATGGCCCAATTTCCACAAGCCTCTAGAAAATGGCTTCCAGTATTTTTCACTTGAAAATAGTCAATAATTTCTGTGAAGAAGCTTTTCTAGCTGGGCCATAGAGCTGAAACACAGTTTTTGATAGAGTAGCAAATGTGGTGTAACCTGATACCTCTAGGGGAGAGACATGCAGAGCTGGTCAATAGTAAAGAAGGTGGGAAGGAGCAAACTATTAGACAATGGCAATGCTCTCTCTGGCATTAGCATGAACCTTGAAAGTGTTATTGCAGATGCTCAGAAAAATAAGTCACATGAAAAGCTATTGCAAATGCTGATCTAGTCATTAAACTGTCCATATATGTATTCTACCAGACTAGTACACTTGACTTCATTTTAATGATTTCCGACTGCTTGTCAAGCGGCTCAGAAACTTTCCTATTTAACTAATAGGAAGAAGGTGTGTTGGAGTTCTGTAGCATTCTCCTGTAAATCCAAAGTCTCCTGGAAAGGGAAAAGCCATTAATGTTGCCTGACGGTGCACTGCAGTAAAACAGCAGAGTCAGAATTAGAGAGTAATTGCTGGAGAAAACACAGTGACAGTTCAGAAACTGTGAAAAGCGTATTTCCTCAGACTCTGTTTTCTGAAAGTCGTAGCGCACATTTTAGTGTTAGGAGTGAAATCAAATAGCTCTGTGCATTGTGAGTAGCTCCCACTGAGTGTCACATGGCTTGAGTATCTCACTTCAGGGAGGGAGGGCACTACCATTTTCAGTTCAGCCACTTTCTATTTTTAACAATGTTTACAGGGTAGACTTTCAAACTAAGATTTCAGAATAGCTGAACGATCAAAACAGTCATGCAATAATGTCAGAATTGGAGCTGTAGAATTATTAGCTGCATGTGTCAGAATTGTATAATTATATAGGAATAATCTCAGCACACTAAACCTGTAAACCTGTTAAGAGTTAATGTTAAAAACCATACAAGCATGTGTGTGTTCGCCTCTCTAACAAATTAATTCAGCTTCCTGACTCAGAAATCCCTCCCAGATTGGCAGAGCTGCCTCCGATTTACTCTGGGGAATGTATTAGCTTTTTAATTTAGTCTTCTATTTATAGAAGAACCAACAGGACTGTAGTTTGTTTAGAACTGCAGAAAAATGATGGTTTTGCTTGACACTCAGTTCCATACAAAATAGCAAGAAAATGTCTCATTTTAAAGAGCCCCATATCTGCTCATGGGGCTAGCGTGAGTGCTGTAAGGAAAAGGTCAGAAGTATATTCTGAGTTTATGGATAATGAAGTTGCCCCATGCAAAAATAATAATATGCCTCTTTCTCATGTTTCAGATGGGGTGTCTTCAGGCAGACTGAAGCTGCCCCAAATCAATACACTTCCTTGATTTTCTTTTTCCCACCTGAACAATGGAGGGTTCTCCCACTATGAGGGGTCCAGGCAAGGGGCAGTGCAGCTCCCCTCCTCTTCTACAACAGGAGGGAGAGTCTTCCTTCACTCCCTGTCTCTAGATTAGGAGAGTGCTACCTTTCCTTCCTCCCATCCCCTCACTGGTAGGACTCACCTGATGAATCTCAAGTGGGAGCAGCAGAAGATGATGGTGCCTGGCAGGATTGTTCAGGCTCCCTTCCAGGAAGTGGAATGAGAGAAGTGAAAAACTAAGAAAAATATCTTGCATTTAGTTGTGATGCTGGGAGTACCTTTCCCAGACCTGAGGTTGAGCTCTGTGTGGCTCAAAAGCTCATCTCTTTCACCAACAGAAGTTGGCCAATAAAAGATATTACCTCCCCCACTTTGTGTCTCTATGGAAAACAGAGGCAGGCATGAGGACAGGAAAAAGTGGATGACAAATGGAGAAGAAGAATAAATATGGGGGAGACAGACAGATTCTGATCACCTTACTCTGCAAAAAGTCCTACTGCGGTCAGTGAAACAGCTTGTGGAGTAAGGGTGTCGGAATGTGAGCTACAATGCATAAGCACCCAGAATAGTGTAGAGACCTGTACTAATATATTGCGCTAAAATCCACAGTGGGGACCCTCCCTCGCAAATCCCTGAGTGCTTATCCCCATGCAGGGACAGGAACCGTGGCTAGATATTTGCAACAAATAAGAAATGGAAAAAAAGAAATGGAAAAAATTATACATGCAGGTCATACACATGTATCCCTGCACCATTTATATGACAATGACATACACAACATAAATTCCATTTGACCAGCTCCAGTCATTTGCCTCTCTAAATCATCTCTACCTGAGTTTCTTTTGACATTTCAAGCCTCTGCATAGCTTTGAGATGGTCTCCATTTGAAAAAAAAACCCTATTTCAACGTTTCCTTCTTTCCCCAGAAGTGTGTGTCGGGGATTGAAAATGACACTTGCTATAGACAATCCTGCAGCAATGAGGTTTAAGGTCTAATCTCTTGCATACTACCTCAGTTGGACTGCACCGGATTTCTCTCACAGAAGAGCTGGAACCCATAGGTTGCATTGAACGAGAATTGGTGAGCAATCTGGGCCATAGCAGATCAGTTCTTAAAATAACAATAGCCTGATTTATAGAAAAGCTGCCTTAGATAATTTCTCTAGAAGTTTTCTAAACAATTACTCTAATATTTCTGTCACTCAGATGCTTGTATGTGGTTAAGGCAACCTTGGAAACTAACAGTATTCTAAAATAACTTTCATTTAAGGTTTCAGANCTGCTGCGCTGCTGCTGGCGGTGCGCTGCCTTCAGAGCTGGGCACCCAGCCGACAAACGCTGCTCTCTGGCCGCCCAGCTCTGAAGGCAGTGCAGAAATAAGGGTGGCAATACCATGAGCCCCCTAAAATAATCTTGTGACTCCCCTGCAACTCCATCTTGGGTCAGGACCCCCAATTTGAGAAACACTGGTCTCCCCCGTGAAATCTGTATAGTATAAGGTAAAAGCACAAAAAAGACCAGATTTCACGGGGTTGGGAGACCAGATTTCACTGTCCATGACATATTTTTCAAGGCCGTGAATTTGGAGGGCCCTACTTATTTGGTTCTGATCATTTAATTGGATTTTTTTTTAATTACAGAAAATAATCATAATCCTGCAACAGTGTCTTACTTTTAGCATTTCGTAGAGGAATTATTATTGAAAGCCTCCAATATTCCCTCCCCAAAAAGGGAGGGGAGCATTTTCAAAGGAAATAATATAAAACTTTTCTCTGCTGGGAGAAAAGGCAGGGAGCCTGGGGTGGAGGGAACTGTTATGCTCCTGTTGTTAAAATAGCTCACTTAAATGTGCACCTAGTAGTTCTCCTTATTTAGTGCATTGAGAGACCTGGAGCTCTACAAATATTTTCCAAAGCATAGTTCCATTTCAAGTCCTGCAAAATGGTAACAACTTCACAATTTCAAAATTGTTTACAAAATTATGTTTCTATTTTGCAAACAGCTCCATTTATAATCCTGTCTCTTCCCTTCCATTGACTTGTGTTAACTGCTTTTTAAAGAGGCTGCATGTGCTGTTCATGTGAGGCTTTGTTTGTTCTTAGAACGCCACTGAACAGGCCCCAGAGACACTCCCCACGCAGGGAGTCTGGGACAACGGCCCTGACTGTATGTCTACACTGCAATGAGAGGGGTGACTGCAGCATGGTTAGACATACCCGAGCTAGCTTTAATTTAGCTAGCTCCAATAACAGTGGCAGTGAAGCCCCCAGCATGGGCAGCTGCCTTCCTGGGATCCTGTTATGTACTGGAGCGACGAGTCGCATGCTGCCTTGGCTTTGCCTTGTTGTTCTAGCCCATCTAGATCAAAGCTAGCTTGGGTATGCTACGTGTGCTGTAGTTCTGCCCTGAGTCTTGTGTCCAGCCGTGGCTCTTGCAGTATAGCTATACATCATGAGGGCAAATGAGTTGCGGTGGTGGTGAGGCGGGTGGGGGTGGGGGATGTTTTCCAAGCATTAATTGATGGAGTGCTGTCGACCTCTTCCCCCTTCTGTTGTGTAAGGAAAAATCATAAATGTGCTACGTTTCCAGGGAACAATGTATAATATTTTAGAGATTAATTCTCCTGAAAAATGTGACCTTTCATTGCATCAGGGATTCTTTTGAAATAAACTCCTTTTTTCACATAAATAGAATGTGAGCCTATAAGTTTAAATCACCATATGAATTCAAATTTAAATTGGAATCACCAAATACAAAGTACTCAAGCTGTAGTCTTGGAATCTTCTGATTGCTAGAATCTCATTCTTGGTAGGACTGTATTTTCCAGCCAAAGGTAGAAAAAGCCCTGTTCTCCATTGTTTTAAATACACTAAACGTGGCAGTTAATCAGGATCACCTGGTCTGGTCTGCATCCCAGCTGTGCACTGATAATGTGATTCTCGTGTGTTTGAATTAGTTCTGGTGAATTCCGTTTCCTGATATCTAAACCTCTTTGTGCCCTGCTAATTGTCATCCTGGGTTACAAACAGGGACACAGTTTTTGTGCCCCCAAGTAACCAATGGAAAACGTTCCTTGGATGCAAAAACAACGAGGCGTCCTTGTGGCACCTTAGAGACTAACACATTTATTTGGGCCTAAGCTTTCGTGGGCTAAAACCCACTTCATCAGCTGCATGGAGTGAACAGTCAGAGGCCATACACAAAAGAAAAAAATAAGTCCATGATGATACCGTGTATTAGAAAGGGGATCACTCATTAAATATACAGCCGTCAATATATGAGTTCTTCCTGAAAGTCACTGCTGAGGCACTATAGAGATGAATATTCTGTGGAAATAAGTCATAAAGCCAATGATGTCTAAAGTAAAGATGGGCTACAGTAAGCAAACCCATTCTATAAGGACCAACCATAAAGTCTGGGATCTGAATCTCAGCATGTTCATATGCAGGGGAACATTCCCCATCCATCCTTTGATACTACGTTACATTATGCTGGTTCATTTTCATGTCCTTTTTTGACTAGATCCTATTTGCTTCATTACTCCTTTCCACAGACGTGGGCTTATCCTTTATGATATGGACGAGTGGGATTCGAGCTGCTAGAGCGCATTGCTCTTTTCCTCCCTTGTTTGTGGGAAATGGGGATACAAGACTGTAAAATGGATTCTTAAAGGCAAACTGTAGAGCTGTCCTGGCCTAACTAGACAACATTAGCTGGGAAGGGGCATTCATAGAAATGAGAGAAATGTGTTACTTTAATAATCTATTTCCTGGAATGTCTGAGTCATTCCTCACACCAGAGCATGTCAGGCACTGTTAAGAAAACTGAATTATTTTTGTGACATTATGAGACAAACCATTTAGCCATAGAAATGTCTTTTCCATGAGGTAGGAGCTCCCGAGGTTACAGGTACTTGTAGGGTGAACAGGTGCCAACAGGGCTGGGAAGCACATATCAACCTTGTTTACTTTTGTTCTACTCCACTAAGTTAATTGGGCATCAAATACCTTTCAACTGAGTACTTAGCGCAGGCTGGGAATTTCCACAGCTGTTTCAGATGCACTATTTGGTTGACACCCTGAAAATGAAATTCATTAAACGACAAAGCTACTGCCTCTTGGGGAAGTGGATTAACGACGTCGACAGGAGAAGCTCTCCCATCAGCGTAGTGGCATCTTCACTAACGTGCTACAGCGCTGTACAAGAAGACAAGCCCAGGAGATGAGTCCCCTGGCTGGACTGCAAGCAGGACCTATCTGAAGAAGTGGGTTTCAGTTATATATAGTCATAATTTTTATATTTCCCCAGGCACTGCTCTGAAAATAAACCAGCCATTGCTATGATGTGAACTTGTGACACTGAACAGTGACTTGAATGAGACTATGTTGGGAAACAGCTCAGCACGCTGCTCTGGCAGAATAAATGGGCCTTAAGTGGGTGTAAATTGCACGTACACTGCTAGAGTAAAGTAAAGGGACCTTCGTGTAAATTAGAATAAGGCCCACTGACTTCCTTTGACTCTCTAAGCTGAATAAGAGAGCCCTTCCTGTAAGAGAATGGCAGGTGTTACAGGAAAGGATCTTAGTGCAGACAGCACTTGCTGTATTTTACTCATATGGAGGGGTATGGAACAATACCAAGTCAGTAAGATCCTGTGAGTAGAAGGACTCCAACCTCAATAAGAATACCAAGGAAGGAAACCAGGCTGAAGACTTTATGTAGGAGAATAATTCAAATTCAGTTTTAGGAAGCTTCACGTTCTGCAATATTGGTCTAATCTTGGGTTGGCTGTGTAACACCAGCAGAAAGCAGAGGCCCTGCAACACCTTCATTAGAAATTCTGCATCACTTTGCCCGCTTTTGTAGCCTTGAGAAAACCGCGTCCAAGCCACTAGTTGCTCTGTTTCAGAACAAACTCATTTAGGAATGAGTGCCATTCTCAGTGGTAGCAGATGACAGAACAAGGAGCAATGGTCTCAAGTTGCAGTGCAGGAGGCTTAGGTTGGATATTAGGAAAAACTTTTTCACTAGGAGGGTGGTGAAGCACTGGAATGCGTTACCTAGGGAGGTGGTGGAATCTCCTTCCTTAGAGGTTTTTATGGTCAGGCTTGACAAAGCCCTGGCTGGAATGATTTAGTTGGGAATTGGTCCTGCTTTGAGCAGGGGGTTGGACTAGATGACCTCCTGAGGTCCCTTCCAACCCTGATATTCTATGATTCCCCCACCCACCCCCGCACCAAACAGTTTTCACATTAATGGTTTTTGTAGTGACACACTAATCCCCTGTGTTACTTTCCTTGCTGGATTTGGACTATGAAGAGCTGTTCATGTCATAACACAAATTTTAAAGAGCGAAAGGTCACTGGGTTCATTTAAATATTGGCATGTGAACAGGCGATCAGATAGTTGAGTATATGCTATGAGTGCAAGGTCACAGCAGGATTCTGTATCTTCTCATATGCTAAACGCAGCTTGGAGAACATGCTGCTCTGTGTATTAGAAAGTTTGAACAGAAACTGCTTGTTATAGGGGTTGCATCACGTATTGGGACATAGGCACTGATGATTGTGGCATATTGGTTGTTGCTGAGCTTGAGCCGAAGAGTCATGAGACGCTCATTGATCCCCATGGGAAGCTCCACAAGCTGACTGGTGATCTTATTTTTGATGGCAAAGCCAATCCCGTGATGGCGTCTCTCTTCAGTGGCTTTCCTTTCCGAAACTAATGTGTAACCACCTCCATCCTCACTAAGTGCAGCAATGTCAATATTGAGTCTTGCCAGTTCTTTCTGGGCATGAGTCCATAAGGGTACGGACATTCCAGGTGAGGAAATTCATTGTCATATCTCTTGTGTCGGCTGCGGAATTGAGTGATCCCCCTGGATCCAGTCGGAAGAGTGTGAAACAGCCCATGTCGGGGGCACCTTTTCTACCCCCCTCCCCATTTGGGGTGAGCAGAGGGGATCCTCAAAAGCCCTGCTGAGTCACAGCCGCTGCTGCGGAAATGCACGTCTGTCTCCTCCAAGCACAAGACGACTGTCACCTGGCTGCCACCTGCGTGCAGATTGGTGACTAAAGACTCCCAGAGATCATTGCTCCTGTCTTCACCGCCGCTCGTCCATTGCCGCAGGGCTTTGTGTGGGTGTGAGCCCTTAGGCTGCACGTGAAATCTTTTAACGTGGGGAAACCAGTGCGCAGGCGGTGACCACATGAGACTTGACAGGAGGAAAACCCTGACCCAGCGGCAAGGAGATCCAAGACAACCAGGGGCCTCCCTCCTGCTGCAGCCCTCATCCGCCTTCCCAGCCACAAAGTACTAAAAGATCCTCGATATGCACCCGATCCATCATTGAGGTCCTGTGAAGTTTGGTCCTCGGTTCATCAGGAGCCTCGCCTCAGACTTGCTCACCAAGGGGGACCCTACCAGGAGTATGAAAGCTCTGGACGATGTAGCTCTGAGGGTCTTTAGCCCACGCAAGCCTCTCTTACCATGACAACATCAGGAAAACCAAGGTAATCTACCAGCCCTCACCTGCACAAACTACTCTTCATACTCCACAAATCACCATCAGTGGAGAATGCCTGGAAAATGTGGAACTGTGATAGACCCAGACCAGTTGGGAACAGCAGAGTAGCAGAAGGGAGATATACTGGCCACTGGATAAGTAGTTTTCTGTTCCCTGAGTGACCAGAGCAGGGGCTGCTCCAGGCTAATAGACCACCTGACTCCAATTAACCTGCTAAGAGTCAGGTGAGGCAGTTAAGCACCTGACTCTAATTAAGGCCTCTCTGATGCTATAGAAGGGCTCACTCCAGTCAAGCCAGGGGGAGCCGGGGAGAGGAAGTGTGTGTGAGGAGCTGGGAGCAAGAGGTGTGCAAGAAGCTGAGAGTGAGTAGGCGCACTGCTGGAGGACGGAGAAGTACAAGCATTATCAGACATCAGGAGGAAGGTCCGGTGGTAAGGACAAAGAAGGTGTTGGGAGGAGGCCATGGGGAAGTAGCCTAGGAAGTTGTAGGTGTCGTGCAACTGTACCAGGAGGCACTATAGACAGCTGCAGTCCACAGGGCCCTGGGCTGGAACCCAGAGTAGAGGGCGGGCCCGGGTTCCCCCCATATCTCCCAACTCCTGATCAAACACAGGAGGAATTGACCTGGACTATAGCTTCTACTAGAGGGGAAGGTCTCTGGACTGTTTCCTGACCCACAGGGTGAATCTGTGAAGGGAGCAAATCCGCCAATAAGCACAGGACCCACCAAGGTAGAGGAGGAACTTTGTCACAATACCTTGGCAGCTACCTCTCCCAAACAGCCAGCATTGACACAGAAATTGAATACAGGATCCGCTGTGCCAGCCCATCTTTTGGAAGTCTACTCAAATGAGTCTTCAATGATAGAAATCTGCAAACAGGCACCAAGTTCTTGGTTTGCAAGGCTGTTGTCATCCCCATCCTTCTCTATGGGTGTGAGACCTGGGTAATTACAGACGACATCTCAACCAGCTGGAGTGGTTCCAGCAGCGCTGCCTCAGGAGGATTCTCAGGATCAGCTGGGAAGACCGACACACTAACATCAGCGTTCTCTCTGCTGCCAACATCAGCAGTATAGAAGCGCAGGTCATGAAACACCAACTCCGCTGGGTTGGCCACAGTGTACGTATTCCTCGCGAAACAAGTACTCTTCTCTCAGTTAAGTCAGGGAAGAAGGACTCGCAGAGGACCGCAGAAGTGCTTCAAAGACACATTGAAAGTACACCTCAAAAAGGGAGGCATCAACCCAACAAACTGGGAGGACTCAGCATGGAACAGAACATGGTGGTGTCACATCATACACTACACCACGGCTCACTTTGAGGAGAACAGAGGTGCTCATGAGACAGAGAAGTGACAAAAGAGGAAAGAAAGGGCACAACAGTCCGGCCGACAACTATGTCTCCTCCAAGATTACACCTGTCACTTTTGTGGGAAAATCTGTAGGTCACGAATTGGGCTCCTCAGCCACGTAAAACCCACCAATGAACCCCCTTGGCAGACATCATCCTCGCAGTGAGGGATAGCTGAAGATAGGGGTTGCAGGAGCAGGCGGGATTATGGTTTGCCCACCACTAGCATAGTAGAGCTTTTCTAGTAAGAGTCCGTGTACATGGGGATTGGTGTGGTATGTTGTATGCACAGTATGCTTCACCAGCAGTTCAAACGTGTTCAACCGTAGCTTCCTGCAGGACAGTTTACATGTTGCTCTCTGATATGGGCATTCTCTGAAGGAGTGTCCATAAACGGAACGTCAGGAAATAAACCAGCAGCGCCCAGGGAGGAAGGGGGTGCCACGCACGTTGCACAGATTGCTTGACATCCTTCAGATGTAACTCTTGTGCTGCATGGGTGACTCTGCACTGGGAGACCAGTCATCACCTAGGCAAGGCAGCAAAAGGTACCAGGCGCTCACAGGATGGGGGTTTAGGCTTCCTTTATGTTTATGCCTGTTGAATGGTGACATATAATATGGTATCACCCTCTCCTGCTCGGGGTCCGGAAGGGAGCTATCGTATTTGTGCCAGTGGAGCAGGTGTGGTTCCTATGCCATATCTATGCTGGTAGGGACAGGAGGGTCCTACTGTATCCATGCTGGTGGGGGTAAGAGGGCTCCCATATCCATGCCCAAGGGCATAGTTCCTCTATCTGTGCAGTCAGAGGTGGGAGTGGGGGCAGGCCGTGCTCCCATATCTGTGCTGGTGGGATGGCTCCTCTAGCAATGATGTCGCTGACAGAAAAAGCTATGCCATTTCCAGACTGTAGAGAAATTCATCATTCTCCAGCTGTCTGCATGCTCCAGCCCAAAATGAAATATTGAATAGAAAGAACTGAGTTGACGAGGTCTATGCCAGACCTTCATACAGATTCTGTGGGTTGTTTTCTGTCCTGCTGCCTCTACACTTGTAACTTCAACTAAATATGCAAGAGTAACAACCCTCACCTGCACCTTAAACATTGGTAAGTGAATGAAGTGTTTAGGTCACGTACCATACACCAGTCAAGCTCGTTCGAACGGGCAGGCCTTGAGAGGCCAAGGATAAAAAGGGTAATGGAGCCCACACTAGCCTGCCCTCTCCAGCTGCTGACCCTGAGGATCTCCACCTTAGAACCTCAGGCCTGGGACTCCCTGCTTAGCATCTGTCACTCTCCTGAAATGCAGTGTTGGGTGGGGGAGGGCATGGATCTAAAAAGCATTTCAAGTGAGTTTGGTTGTTTTATTGAGGAGGGGGGTTAATTGCATGTTTGATAAATAGGGTAATTCCCCCCTTGGATGAGCTATTGATCAGAGCAGGACTGTAAAACACAGTTGTCTACCTGGCAATGTGGCTTGATCAGGTTTTAATGTGGACAATGAAACCACATTCTACAGCATTTGAGTATTGATGGCGGGCAGCAGGTTTCTGCAACTCAAGGAATGCACACTGCCATTTGTTTAATTTGTGGGCTCCTGTCTCGGGCCCCTCAGGGAACATGTGTCTTCTGAGAGTAAATCCAAGTGATTCCTGGAAAACCACATGTCAGTTTGATGGAAACGGCTGTGAAACCAGTAACAGTGACGGTAAGCTACAGGGGGAAATGTTAATGCTTTTCTCATGGGAGTAATTCAGCATATGGATGGTGTGGGGCTCAGGTCACCTGCTGGGAGAAGACAAACAATATTCATGCACAGGGCCAGCTCCAGCAATTCTGCCGCCCCAAGCACAAAAAAAAAAAAAAAAAAAGCCGCGATCGGCGGCGGCAGTTCAGCGGCAGGTCCTTCACTCCTAGAGGGAGTGAGGGACCTGCCGCCCCCGAATTGCCGCAGGTGCCGCCCCTCTCCCTTGGCCGCCCCAAGCACCTGCTTGTTAAGCTGGTGCCTGGAGCCGGCCCTGTTCATGCAGTCTACGTCAGCTAGTGTAATCACTGAGAACGCTCATGCTTGAGAACTCACTTGTTGGGCAAGGCAAGACTGATTCATTGAGGAGGGAGCATTAGAAGGTATGTGTTGTGTAGCAGAGCTTCTCTGCACTGGCTGTTGGCTCTTTACTCAGACTTAGCTCTGTAGCTGATGCTGTCAAAGAACCCCAATCCTTCTACGTGCCAAACATGGTAACTACAATTTATTCCCAAACTCCCACTGTGCCTCTCCCCCTAAAAACAAGGTGAAAATCTTGAATCCAGCTCCCAGCCCTAGTGCTACTGATGTTGTACTAAATAAATAGGAATGCTGAGCTCTGCACCCAGCTCTCACTACAGTGTTATGTACCAAGTTAAGGCTGTATTCTTTGTAGTATGGGACCCTCCTCTTTATCTGCCACACACACCAGTCACGTTGTGTAGTCTCTGACCCAGACTGCAATCCACTGGTGAATTCTGAAAGGACATTTCTGACACGATTGGTTGTCATCACTTTCCTGTCTCATGTCCTTCTTTCTTCTTTCTGCACTTCATTCTGCAGTCTCCCAGTGAGATGTATAAACATTCTAAAAATGTCCATCAGTGTTCTTACTCCTGTACTGTTTTTCCGGTGCAGTTCCGAAATAAGGCGCCTTTACAGGGACAAGGTGGGGGAGGTAATACCCCTTATTGGACCAACTTCCATTGGTGAGAGAGATGAACTTTTGAGCCACACTGGGCGTGTCTGCACAGCAAAGAGAGCCTGCGGCTGGCCCATGCCAGCTGACTTGGTCTTGCGAGGCTCTGACTGCAGGGCTGTTTCATTGCTGTGTAGCCTTCCAGGCTCGGGTTGGAGCCCGAGCTCTGGGACCTCCCCAACCCACAGGGTTCTAGATCCCAGGCTCAAGTCCAGGCCCAGAAATCTACATAGCAATGGAACAGCCCGAGCCTGCAGGTGTCTAGCTGCTGTGTAGACAGACCCACAGAGCTCTTCTTCAGATCTGGGAAAGGTACTCCCAGCATCACAGCTAAGTGGAAGGTGGAACAGCTGGCAAAAGTAGTTATCGCATACTGTAAGGGACCATTCAAGGAAGAGTGGCTCATTAACACCTCTGCAGTCATAGGACAAAAAGAGGTGGTTAGGAGTAGGTTACAGATTGGATTTATGTCTGTAACCCACAATCCCCCCCTCTTTGTGCTATGGTGATTAATTCTGAGAAGCGTTTTCAGTTTATCTGAGTGAAAATTAATGTTCTAAATACAGATGTCTGTTCTCCCTTTGATACCTGTGTAACTTCATGTCAAGAGAAGACTCCAGAGTAGAAACATACTTGGGTACACCGGCCAAACCTTTCTCCTATGTAGTTCACACATGTGCAGCCAAATTTTCAGAAGCATTCACTAATTTTGTGTGCTTTGTTTCTGAGTGCTTAGCAGGAGACACCAGGTACCCAATTTCCAGAGGTGGTGAGCCCCCCAGTCTCTTTGCCAGGTTTGTTGAATCAGGTTAATAGTATTTTTCTAGTTACAGCAGCCTTTTGTACTTTTATAGTGTCATCCATCCAAGGGGCTTAAGCATCTCCAAAAGGGAGTATATGGTGTTATCCACATTTTCTAAATGGGAATTCAGAGGCACAGAAAGGTTAGAGGGATGCTGATGACTTAAAAACTTCTTCCTGAAAAGGTTTTAACTAGTGTCACAAGTAACACCTGAGAATCTTCTTATTGAAGGAGATGAAAGAAGGAAGTTTCTTCTGTCTTTGCAGTTTATTTGCTGCATGTGACAGCACCTTGAGTGCAATCACTTGCACCGTTTCCCCTCTCTATCCTGTTAGGCACTGATCCAGCAGCTTGTTGCGTGTGGGCAGACTCCCATTAAGAGCCCCCTTTCCATCAGCGGGGCTCTGGGTGGGTACAGCATTCTGCCCATGCACTGCAGGTGGTAGGATCAGGACCCTGGTCAGTGCTCCCTGTTGGGTGAGTCTGTCACACATCAGCAGGGGACAGAAAAAGCATATTTTAAAAATAAAGAAGAAAATGTGATTGTAAAACCAGCAAAATAATGAAGCCCACCCAGGGAAGGGGTGATATCTGAACCTGTTTGTGACACTTTAAAAAAACAGACTTGATCTACAGTTGTGTGTTCTCGTAGTGACTTGCTCACTGGCACGCTGTGACTTGGAGGAACCTAGGGGAGTGGAGACGAGGGGACAGTTTTCAGAGGCACTCAGCACCAAGGTGCACCCAAGGTGCTGTCCACTTTTGCAAACTTGGTCACAGGAGGCTTGATTTTCACATTTCACTTACGCCAGTGCAAATCTAAGTAATTCCATTGATGTCAATGGGACTGCTTATATGCTTAAAGCTCCCAATCAGTACATTGACCGCCAATCAGTAAGGGTCAGATTGTGATACCCTGAATAGTAGCATGTACCAGAAACCGTCCCACTGAAGTCAATGGGGTTTCTTGCGGAATTAGGTACTATTAGCATGAGTGAGGATATTGCTTAGTACTGAAAGCTTCCCCGTTGTGGATTACACCAGGAGGAGCAAGGGCTTAACTACACAGTGTCATGAAGAGGTGAACTGATGAGGGAAGAGTGAACACCAGCCGTTCTGTCACTATAAAGAGCATTCAGCAAACAATAAAAACACAAATATAACAAACATTCCAATCTGGCCATCTGCAATCTGTTTCCTCTGCCTCTTTATTCCAATGTTCTTGTCTTTATTACAAACTTCCATGCAGTTTCAGGGAAAGTAAATTCTGAGTGCTCACATTACTAGGTTCTGCTGCTTTAGCCATTTTTTTAAAAGGAATATACATTAGACAACTGTTGTTCGGCATATCTTATGGTATTTTGCCTGGGTTTGTATATGTAAAATTACTAAGCTGTTTAATTCAGCACTTTCTGCATTAGTTTGAAAACATAACTCTGATTCTGGCTTCTTGTAGCAGTAGTGTGGAAAAATCATTGCAGTTTGAATAATTTAAGCTCTGTTTGTTGATAATGTGATAGAAGTTCCATATCTGTAGCATTCATCTAACAAGTTAGCTGAATTGCTTTGCACTCCTGTGTAGTGCGGGACCTGCATCTGGACATTTGTCAGCTCCTTTCTGACGAGTTACCTGTATTCATCTGACAAGTTGCTGTAATTCCTGTCATGTTACCTACACTTCCCAGAAATGTTGTCTCTTTCCTTTCTGAGATGGCACCTGCAGCCGTTGAAAAGATAGCTGAGTTCTGCTATGTTACTAAGACATCCTATCTAACTAGCACATAGACTCTGTGCAGATGAAGAATGACTTTATTTTCCTTCAGTTAACTATTAACCTTAAATTTCTCCCCTAAGCTCTTGCTGGTTTACTGGCACTTCATTTTTTAAAAATTCTCTCAGAAAATGAGTGTAGCTGCTAGGTATTAATGTCACCGTCTGGTTTGTTTACAGGAAGTCTGGGAATAACTTTGGCTATGGTATGTCTTCCTCATGGCACCAATATGGTATTTAGCAAGAAACAAGGGATTCCAGTGTTTCATCCATCTCCTACTTAGTGCCCATCTCTATTCTCCATTGTGTTTCTAACCCTCACAATGAGGACAATAAAATCTGTTCTTTATATTCAAATGAACACACATGGCTCCCATTGTACCACCACCATCTTTCCAGACTGACGCATGCATCCCAGGAACAAGCTATGTTTTTAAGAGACTTTTTCCCCCAGGATAAGTAGAAGGGAAGCTCTGAGTCTATCTTGTTGAAACTGTCAATAATATTTTTAGTTTTTCAAATCTCAAGCATCAGGGCAGGAGTTGATTTCCACATGGCTCAGGGAGGGAACTTCCTTTCACTGTGTCTAGCATTGCACTGAAGCATTAGGAATTAGCCACTGCTGGAGTTGGAATACCAGACGTGATGTATTCTTATGACTTATTGATTTGTTTGTTCAGCCCTGACAATGTGCTCAGTGCTGTAGTCAGCACAGAAATAAAGGTTCCTGGCTCCCAATAGCTTATAGTATAAAGACAGATCATGGCAAGACAGAACAGTGGGAAAGTGAGAGGTGGGATCATATACAGCTTTTGTTGTTCCTCCCTTGGTATCATATCTATAGGCTTGTTTCTTGAAGACATCATGGAAGAACTGCATTTTGAAGCAGCATGAGAGCTAGGAAAAAGCAGCGATTAGGTGAGCCAGGAAGGTCGTTCATTCTACATATAAGCAGCAGCAGCATGCAAAAAGGAATGGGGAAGGAAAGACATGAGGCATCAAAGCTTCCATGCTGACCAATATGGTCCCCTCGGTGCCACGGTTCCTTTCCAGGCTGAGAGATTCAGGAAGTTTCATTGATTCATTTTTGTGGAAAATGTACCTTTTCACTCCACCTAACAGCAGTCTGACACCCTGAAGTGTTGGGAAGAAAATACATTTTATTTCTTAGCTCCATTGACATGATCTGTGCCAAGGTGACTTGAATACCTCTGTCACATGACTGCGGTTAGTATCATCTGATTCCATTGGTTACTCTTACAAACATGTTTTCTGGAAGATCTTTCCCCCTGGGCATTTGCCCTGTCCTGCTTGAAACTCCCAGCTCCCTCGGCTACATGAGATTTGGTTCTCTCACTCACACACAGTCTGGCATTTGAGGAGATGAGTGGTGAGGCTGCCCTGATTAAAGTTTAATGAGGCGTGGTATTATTGAAGGCCCTTTAGAGTCCGTGCTGCATTCATCAGTGGATGTCTCAGCGGGTTTTGCGTGGGTGAGTCCCATCTCTCCTAACACGAGGTCAGCCTCTCTTACAGCCTGCACATGGTGAGTATGTGACTCAGGCCGAGGTGGGGAAATGGGGAGGGAATTAATTTTATCTCCAGCAGCTGGAGCAGGGGTTCCCTTTTAGTTGTTATTTGCATACTTTAGCCATTGGAATTGAATTTGTGCCCATTAAAACTAAATTAGTGCTGCCCTATTAACTCTATCCCAGCCCTCTCTCCAGATCCTCTGTCCCTGAAACACAGACACACAATTCGTGCTGGAATCGGCTGAAAAATTCTGATTATTTTCATGTTTCTGAGAATAATCTGAGTGTTGGTGTTAATGATAATATATTTTCAGGGGTTGAAAGCCAGCATAGTGCAGCTCAGAGCTGGTTTAACTTTCTGTGCTTTACAGCAGGCATGATGTAAATGAGTAAATAATCAACTTGCTTTACAGGCCTTTTAGCTTTATCAGCCACAATTCTGTCAATTTGTCCCCACTCTCATCTCTTAAAATCTTTGTTTCTCTCACCAGATTGCTCATCCTAATCACACTTTCCATTCTCTACTGAGCCAGAATCAGTAATAAAAACAACCCACCCATATAATACAAGTCTATGGAATTTAATAGAATCCATAGCATTGTATGGAAGTCAAATAGGGCTCTGTAGAAATTACTCTAAAATGCTATAGAATTCAATATAGAACAAAATATTTTCTATAGG
Source organism: Trachemys scripta elegans (assembly GCF_013100865.1). NCBI lineage: Eukaryota > Metazoa > Chordata > Testudines > Emydidae > Trachemys > Trachemys scripta. The sequence continues at coordinate 599,319 of NC_048316.1, read as the reverse complement.
TTTTTTTTAACCATCCTGTAGAATTTGTTAGCAAGGTTATAATCTGTATTCTAGGATCTAGTCTGGTTTTTAAAAATGTATAGAAAATTTCTTTTCTAATAAATTCTGTAGGATTTTCCATAAGTGTGATTTCAAACTGTAGTCACCAGTCAAACAATAAGTTCTTTCTGTACATCTGGGATGGGGGGTGTTCTCATTTATGGTGGATTTTTTTAAAGATAGCATATCATTTATTTTGGGAGGGACCTCTTTGGAGGAGAGAGCAGAATATCCCTGTATTCAGGGTGACCTTTGCAGCAGTCACAAATCGGGGAGTCGGCTGTTTGCTGGCTCTCATTCTCTTAATGGGGAGGATCCTTCCTAGTTTCCTCAGTTTAAGAAAAAACAATTGTGTGTCTAAGTAATCATTAAAAGGTAAGAAAAGATGTTCTCTGCGTGTAACAGAGAACATAGCTCCCTCTGGTGCCCACTTAAGAATATTGAGGTTAATGGGCAGAAGGCACAATGTTAATATACATTTAGAAGTCTAAGGGAGAGGGAAATCCCTTCCTGAAAAAAGTAGCTACAAACAGTTCAGTGCCTTTTTGTGTCTTGGCTCTGACAGCCTTGATTTCTTCTGCTGAAAGCAGCACAGTCCTATTCAGAGGGCTCTTGATTTCAGTGTGTCACAGTTCAGAGACCTCTGTCTGTGTCCCTGCTCCCTTTCTTCCCTGGCTAGTAGCTGAAGATACTAATGTGAAGGAAATCAGGAGGTTTTTCCTTAGGAAACCGCTCACCTTTTGGTTGATACTAAGACATGCTTTCATTCAGTGACAATACAACCAATTACTGTAGAGTCTGCATGTCTATGCCCTGATTCTGAGCAGAGGAGCTGCTCCGTATGAAGTGAGACAGGCCCTCAGCAGAACAACACACACAGCTGGATAACATCTGGGAGTATAGGAAGGAGAAGCAACCTCTCTTCCTTCCAGTTACCTGGAAAGAGTTCTGACTTGACTTACGCCTCTCTGTTTCCTGCGAAACATAGGGCTTTCACTAGTGTCTTCCATTTTTGGTGGTCTCTTGCTGCAGTTTTAGTTTCTTCCCCAGGTCATTTTGTTAGCTTTCAGTTTTGCTTCTGTTGTACATTTCCAAGTTGTCTTTGGTCTATCACCACCTCTTGCCCTGGGGATTCCAGTCCAATGCCTGTCTTGTTGTGATGTTCATTTCTAGCCATCTCCATTTTCATTCCATAATGTCCTGTCTTATCAATTTCTGATTTGTCCTATCAAACCTCTTCATTCGTGATTTGTTTTCTGGCCATCTGATGTTGAGGATTTGTCTAAGGCAGCTGTTTGTAAAAACTTGATGTTTAGATAGCAAGGTCTTGTTAAGTCTCCAAGTTTCAGCAACATATGGTAAGACAGAGTTTAAATGGTGTAAAAATATTCAAAGTTTAGTTCACAGGGCAAGGTTTCCGTTTTTCCTGATTGGCTTTGGGGTTGCAAAGGCATGTCTGGCTTTGACTATTCTGCCTTTAATGTCTTCATCTGTTCCACCTGTTTTGCTTATGATGCTGTCAAGATATGTGCAGTGTCGGACCTCTTCTTTGTCAGTCCCAGAAAATGTTATTGGTGTTTTGTGTGTATTGAGTCTCATGGTTTTAGTTTTCTCAGAGTTGATTTTCAGCCCTACTAACTGCACAGGTCTGGAGATCATTTGTTTTAGCTTGCATATCTCTGTGGGTATGGGACAGCAGATTGATGATGTCTGCGAAGTCGAGGCCTTCTAGTTTGTGTGTGAAAGACCATTGTATACCACTTGGTTGTTCTGTGATCTTTCTCATTACCCAATCCATTACCAGTAAGAAGGTCATGGGTGACATAAGACATCCTTGACTGATGCCAGTAGTTAACTCAAATGGCTTAGTTTGCTGTTGTGTATTACTTGGTATGTCATATTTTCATGGAAGCTCTGAAAGTGTGGAAAGAGCTGTAAGGGGATTTATTTCTATTTTGGTATTTTAACTACAGAATTTTCCAAACTTAAACATTAATCTGGAAATATATAACTGATCCTTTGTATAAAATGACCTTGAGGGACAAGAAATGCATTCTTCTGAGTAGTTTGGAATCCAAAAATCTCCTGACTTTTCAGTTTATTTTCACATCTTCTTGTTTGTGTTTTATTTTTTTCTAAGGGCATTTATATAGAAATGGGAACTTTATTTCTTAGGATTCATCTGCTGCTTATTCTTCCCCTGCTGCCATACCTATCATTTGTGATAACACAATCTTCTCCATAGCAACTGACTAAAATGTCACGGAGAGAAGACAATGGTGTTCAGTGTGGAATTAGCAGAAAGAAGAGATCAAACCTGACCAAGCAAAGAACCGGTTTTTGTTTTCATGCACATGCCCTCAGCCATGAAAGCTGGGGCAGGAAGAGGAGACAGCTGAGTATTCTATATTGAGCAGGTGAACAAAAAGTTTTCAGAGTTTTCTAGGGAACATCAGTGATGCACTACCAAAGCTGGGCAGGTGAAGACTGGTGTTATTATCCTGCCAATATTACTCAGAGGCATAAACAAGGAATCAACGTTTTAATTTTTAAATCACATTCATGTCTACAGTTTCAAGTAGAAATCCTGAGACTGTACGTAAAATAGTTGCACTTGACCCGGTGTCTGTGGTCCCACTGAGCAGAGTGCAGCTTTGTGTTAAAGTAACCTGCCATTCAGGTAAATGCAGTTCCAGACAGCAGCATCTTCATGGCAGCTCTGCAGGTAAATGGGGCACTTATCTCTTGGATTGTTATGAAAATAATGCCATTTGTCTGATAACCTCGTGATGAGAACAGAGCAAATGGGCATCTGAAGGAAATGGTGCATCTCATTTACAGAAAGAGGAATTTAATTTAAAACTTAGTCTGTGTAGAGAGAAACGTGTTCAACCAGCCAAAAGAACCACGGCAGTCAGTGCATAAAGCAAGGCGTGGCCCAGGCAGCTCTCAGTCAGTTTTTCATCGGACCCTTGGTTTTGGATTCACTCTTCTCCGACAGGATAATGGGGATCCACATGGGGCTGTTAATTGGTAATAGAGTTGAGGAAACCCCCTACATGAGTTGTTATGGGTCAACAGAAAGTCTGAGCAATTATACCAATTTATTTCTCTGGTTCAAGCCTATTCTCCTCTGGTTCCTAGCATGGGAACTGCCAGCCTATCACCAAATGCTTTGCTGGCATCCAGGTAGAGGAAGCCCACACAGAATATGGGTCCCTCTGTCACTGAGTACAAGATGATGACTATGGATGTCACCTCCTAGCACTTCCTCCAATAAATCCTAGTGCTCTGAGAACAGGCACAGGGCACACATAGCATAGGCTCAGAGAGTACCTGATTATCCCAGGCAGATAACAACGCCCACCCTCCAGTCCTTCGTCACATCACAGCCTCTGTTGACTTCAGTGGGCACTACATAAAGGATGACTTTCACCCAGTGCAAAGGGCCTACGCACCACTTAAGTCCCAGTAAGATTAAAGTGGTGCACAAGCTTTGTGCTGGCCCTCTGAAGAGGGGTGAATTTCACCCAAAGACTGCACGACTGGGCCCTAAGAGATTTTTACCAGCATGTGGGGCTGTGTGCCTGGTAGCCCAATGGGTTTGTGTGACAGGTTGGGACTCACCACCTGGCACCTCTTATTGGTTGTCTCTGGGAATTAGCTCTGTCCAGTGGAGCGCCCCCTCCTGGTGGTGTCCCGTCTGTTGTCTCGCACTCGGTGTCTGAGCCCGCGTCGCTCACCAGTTCACGACGTCCTTTTCGAGCCACTGCCCTCCGGCAGTGCCCCCTACTGGGGAGGGGAGGAGAATCAATCCGCTGTCTCTCTGCACCCTGGCCAATGTGGGCAACTGCACCCCCAAAGTCACACCCTTCTTAGCAGGGGGTTGGTGCAGCCCAAGACGACCACTCCCGTCGGCCGGATGTAAGGCAAGGGGGAAGGGGGGGGGACCCAGGCCTGCCCACTAGTCTGGGTTCCAACCCAGGGACCCTCTAGTGGCAGCCATCTGTCCACTTTTCTCCCTCAGTCTGTCTGCTTCCCCTACGGCCCCTTGCACCCACTAGGCCCTTCCCTTCAGGGCCTATAGCCTGGCAGGCTACAGGCTCGAGCTCCCTTCTGCTTCCTGAGCCCGGCCAGCACTGTGCTATCCAGGTGCTAGGCTCTCAGCTCTGGAGAGAGACCTTCCCCTCCTGAAGGCCTGGGACAGACTGCCTGCTCCCTCACCGAGCAGCCCTTTTATAGGGCTGAGCCTGGCCCTGATTGGCTGCCTCCAATCTGGGCTCTGATTGGCTCCCAATAAGCCCTTCTCTTATTCGCTGTCTGTCTGCGCAGGCCCACTGGCCTGCTGCAGCCTAAATTCTCAGGGAGTGGGGCGCCCGCCCCACTAAAGTTTGGAGTTTCAAGAAGGAGAATGAAGGGGGCCTCTACACTTTGGAATATTAATCATTGTAATCATACATGTTTTGTTTGTCCAGCACCAATACCCAGGTAAAAAGCCCAGTGCTCCAAACTTGACATGTGGTGTGAAGATGAGAACTTTGGTGCACAGACCAAACATTTTAGGAAATAAGGGTGAATGATCTGAATCAAGATTCTTCCTTTGCCTTAGTGTCTTCAGGAGTGTAGGGTGCTCTCCCTTAGCGTCCCTGGCATATGAATCTGTATTTAAGAGAAGACAGGAGAAGCTGAATAAGGGAGGGTTATGCAGCATATGGCGGACTGATAAACAGAATTCTTTAAAGTTTGATTTAAAGTGGGCAGGATAACTCTTATGTAATTCTTCTGAATCCAAGTAATGCTGCTTGCAAATGGATGTTGAGAATTATTCAGAGGAACATGACTCTGTGCTTGTCATCTAAACTATGATAATATTCCTTCAAAGGAGGCACATTTGCAAACATTATTAATTATCTGGGGAACAGTTCAGTGTTGAAACTGAATTAAGGGGGAATGGCTTATATCTGGCTTAGGTTTTGATTGAAAGATGGATTATAATGTTCTAGAACAAACGGATTTTCTTCCCCATTACAGACCCGGCAGTGAGATGTATGGAATGAGTCTCACTCTGCAATGCGCTTCCTCTGGAGCAATTCACCAGAAAAAAAATTATGGAAGGGATTGGCTGGGTGCTAAGGAGCCCTTAGAACTGTTCCTGGATGGCTGGCTAATCAGAAATAGCTCTAGATTTGTATCTAAGAATCAGCCTTTTCGTTTCCAAGAAAGGCACTGTCCACTTAGCTGCATTAAACAAACAGATGCAGCTAGCAGGAGCTTCAGAGGGAGTTTAGAGAGGGTGTGTGAGAGGCTTTCCTTCCAACTCCAGCTCTATCTGTGATTTTTAAGATGGCCAGCGAAGGAACAGTGGTGGTGACCTGCAATGGAAATGTCATGTTTTCTTTCCTGCTTGAAGCCAGAAGGGATTTCCCATGCATAAAGTGCAAGTTGGTCGCTGTGCTGGAGGAAAAGAGCATTGGATTGGAGGGGCAAGTACAGACTCTACTGAAAATGAGAGGAGCTGATTTGGGAAACATCAATATCCCAGGTGCACAGGGAAAAGGAGCAGGCCACCAATGAGTTGGAGAGAGAGGAAATCAGAGAGGGGACCTGGCAGTTCATAACCACCAGAGACAAGGTGGCATTCCACACAGCTGGAGATAGACGAGGATGGGCAGGCTGTGGCCACCAGAGAGAAGGGGGCCAGGAGGAATTCCACATAGCTAGAAATTTCTAATCAATACAAGGTCCTCAGCATGGAAACTGAAGAGATCTAGCTGGTCCAAGGGAACAGAGATGTATAGGACACACCTGTGGATGGCAGCTTGTCCCAAGCTGTAGGAAAATCAAGCTTGCCCACAAATTGTTCTCCAACTGCCAAATAAAGAAAGACAATCTTTGTTGGGGATTCAGTACTCAAAAGAATTGAAAGAACATTCTGCAAGGGACAGCAGGATGGTATGTTGCCTTCCCGGAGCCAGGACACAAGATGCCACCCTAAGATTAGATAGGCTTCCGAAGTTGATGGGCAAGGATCCATTGGTGATGGCTCATGTAGGCTCTAATGATGCTGCATCATGGAATATCTCTCAGATAATAGATGACTTCAGGGAATGTGAAGTCTGCTGAAGACACGGTCCAAGCGATCTTCTTTGAGATCCTTCCTGTCCCACGAGTGAAGGAAAACAGAAGGCAAAAGATTCTGGAATGAACCCGCTGGCTAGGTGAGTTGTGTAGCTGGAGGATTTTTGGTTTCGTGGAACATTGGTCCATCTTCTCTGGGGATGGGGGCTGTATAATTTGGATGGCCTCCACGTCAGTAGAAAGGGAACCAATCTCCTTGGGGACAAGCTGGCCAGAGTAGTCATGACAGCATTAAACTAATAACAAACAGGGAGAGTAAAAAGAGGGAAGATATGTGCGTTCATTTAGCATAGAATTGAGGTTTTTGAGAACAAAATTAGCCAAGAAAAAGGACATGAACATTGCCCATGCACCAGTGCACAGAGCCTGGGTAACAAACAAGAGGAATTGGAATTGCTCATTTATGAGGATAAATTCAATCTAGTTGTTACGAATGGAAACTGGTGGGTTGATTCGCATGACTAGAATGTTAAAATCAATGGTTATAATCTATTTAAAAGAAGGATCAAATGAGCAAAAGGGGAGGGGGAGTAGCAATCTCTGTCAAAAATGGCATTATCTGTTTCTGAGTCACGGATAACTTGACAGAAAATGATCTTGAATGCTTATGGATCAATGTCCTAACAGATAAAGCACAAGATGGGGTATTAATTGGTGTCTGCTAAAGACCATCAAATCATAGTAGGGAACAGGAGGATTGTCTTCTTATGCACATGTCTATAATGTGTGATCATGGAGGACTTCAGTTTGAGTGATATATCCTGGAGGTCTCATGCTACCAATACAGAATTTTTAAAGATTATAGATGACTATTTCATTACTCAAAAAGTGTTATATCCAGTATGAGGGGAATTCTATATTAGACCTAGTCTTGACAGATAAAGAGGAACTGATCACAGAACTAAAGATCAATGGTACCTGAGATACAAATGATCGTGACTTGATCACATTTATAATGGTGCAAACAAAAAAAGTCCCAGCCAGTAATGTGTGTGTTTGGTGCTTTAATAGGGCCAATTGCATAAAACTGAGAACAATTATGAGCCAAATCAGCTGGAAGGAAGAATTTAATCAGAAAAATGTAAATGATAATTGAGAATTGTTTAAAAACACTTTACTAGAAGCCCCCAAAGCCACAATTGAGAGAGAATGCCATATTGGTTATAAACTCAACCTGGTTTAGAGGGAAAGTGAATGCAGCTATAACAAACTAAAAAATATTATATAACAAATGGAAGAAAGTAGCTGATGATAGTAATGAATATAAATCAGAAGTTCAAAACTGTAGAAAATTAATAAGAGAAGCAAAGGAACACAGAGAGAAATCTGTGGCCAGCAGAGTTAAGGACAGTAAGGAGGGTTTTTTTAAAGTATATTAGGAACAAAAAGAATCCATTACTAGATGAAAATGATAGACTCATCAATAACAATGCAGAAAAGGCAGAAGTGTTCAATAAATATTTCTGTTCTATATTTGGGGGTGGAGAGGATGATGTAGCTATATCATATGATAACAGTCTTTCCATTCCACTAGCATCTCAGGAGGGTGTTAAATAGCAGCTACTAAAGACACTTTTTACCATATAACTTGCATCCAAGAGTTTTGAAAGAACTGGCTGAGGATCTCATTGAACTGTTAATGTTGATTTTAAACAAGTCTTGGAACACTGGGAAGTTCCAGAATAGTGGAAGAAAGCTAATCTTGCACCAATATTTAAAAAGTATAAACAGGATGACCCAGGTAATTGTAGGCCTGTCAGTCTGACGTCAGTCCTGTGCAAAATATAATAGAGTATCTGGTATGCGACTTGACTAATAAAGAATTAAAGGAGGGTATTAGTTAATGTAAATCAACAAGGGTTTGTGGAAGACAGATCCTGTTAAAAAACTGGGTATGTTTTTTTCATGAGATAACAAGTTTGGCTGATGCAGGCAGTAGTGTTGATAGAATATACTTAGTCTTCTGTAAGGAATTTGACTCGGTACCACATAGTATTTTGATTAAGATTGATATAAAATTAACATGGCACACATTAAATGGATTAAAAGCTGGCTAACTGACAGATCTTGAAATGTAATTGTAAACAGGGAATAATCACCAAGCGGATACGTTTCTACTGGGGTTCTGCAATGATAGGGCCAAAAACCAATGCTATTGAACATGGAAGAAAACAAAATAGTCAGTGATAAAGTTTGCAGATGACAGAAAAAGTGGAGGAGTAGGAAATAATTAGGACAGGTCACTGATTCAAAGCCATCTGAATCGCTTGGTAAAGTGGGTGCTACCAAACAGTATGCATTTTAATGCACCTAAATGTAAGTGTATACATCTAGGAACAAAGAATGTAGGCCAAACTTGCAGGATGGGGGAGTCTAACCTATAAAGCAGTGACTCTGAAAAAGATTGGTGGCGGGAGTGATGGATAATCAGCTGAATATGAACTCCCAGTGCAATATGATGGTCAAAAGGACTAGTGCGATCCTTCTAAGCATAAACAATGAAATCTCAACCAGGAGTAGATTGGTTATTTTACTTCTATATTTGGCACTGGTGTCACTGGTGATGGAATAGTGTGTCCAGTTCTGGTGCCCATAATTCAAGAAGATTGTTGATAAATTGGAGAGGGTTTGGAGAAGAGTCACAGAGTGATTAGAGGATTAAAAAAGCTGTATTATAGTGATAGACTCAAGGAGCTCAGTCTATTTAGTTTAGCAAAGAGAAGTTCAAGAGATGATTTGATTGTAGTACCTACATGGGGAACAAATATTTGATAATGATCTCTTCAATCTAGCAGGGAAAAGTATAATATGATCTAATGCCTGGAAGTTGAAGCTAGACAAATTCAGACAGCAAAAACGGTGTAAATTTTTAATCATGAGGTTAATGAACCACTCAAACAGTCCTTGGTCTCTCCACTGCAGATTGAGATGATAGGCTAGGCTGCTTACTAGTGCCTGTTGTGATGCGATTTATTGTGGACATTACATGAGTTGAGGCCCTTGTTTTAAATGCCATTTGGGAAGTTCCAGTTAGGGTGTGTGTGTGTGTGTGTGTGTGTGTGTGTGTGTGTGTGTGTGTGTAGATTATCATTGAAATGTTCTGGCTTTAAACACAAGGTCATACCAAATAACTACAGTGATAAGGGAGAGGCCAAGGCACTCAGCTAAACAAAGAGACCACCTAGTTCAGACAACATTCAAGACCTCTCTAACCAGCCGTGGTGATACATGAATGAGACTCCATTCCTAAGTAAGCAGGCCATTCCTCCACTCTTGTTCTAGCAATCTTGCTGTCATATGTCAGTGTGTCAGGCTGGTGGTGTTCGCTCTTAAACCAAGGACATATAAACACAAACTAAAGAAAGAGAAATATTTCAAGACTGTTTGTTTCTGGGGAAACTTTCTCCTGGCCCATGGGACCTCACCGCCTGGTAGGGCGCAGCCTGAAACGTCCTTGGTGCTGGTTCCTGGGACCCGACAGCCTCCTGGGGCACAGCCTGAATGGTTCTGGGTGCTGTTTGGAAAAGGCACTTGCAGGGCTCTGCCGACAGCCACAACTGAAATTTACAAGAATTCTAACGACGCGGCTTCCAGCCGCTGCTCCTGTTTCTATGGCAACGGATGTCGGAGCAATGAAAATGGGGCAAAGGGCTTTAAAATAATCCCAGTGATTGATGTCCTGCCTGTGAATCTGAGGTGGTTGGTGGGAGTGACGACATGCCTGGGTGAATTATGGGCGCTTCTGGGCGCATGGATTGCACTGTTGAAGTCTCATAAATATCTGTCAGTGTGAACTTTCAGCAGTTCCCCTTGCCCCATCACACTGGCCTCTCCTTGTGCACTAAAGGGACTCTGAGCCCTTTAGAAGGGCTTCTTGAGCCCTGAGATACCAGGATAATGAGCACAGTATGTGAGCCTAGACAGACACACCCAGGTGTATGAGCCTCTGTTATGAAGAATGTGGAATGCCATTTTGTTGCTTTAAGGAGAGGGGCAGCCCAGTGGGGAATGGTGGTGCTCTAGCTTCCTTTCCAGTTGTTTCCCAGGAGGGAAGCTGCTCTCATGCTTGCAGAGGCCAATGTAAGAGGCCACTTAGGATAGTGGTCAAGGGACCCTTTCCTCTGCCTTTCCACACTGTAGGCCATTGGACATTTAAGGCTTGAATCGCCTCTCACTCATCGCAAAGTTGCCAATCCCTTGTGTTCGATAACCATGAGTCTGCCCCAACCAGTTTGGCTTTAAAATCATGTATGGCGCCCCCTATTCCCCTGGTTACCTCCTTTATTGCCAAGCTCCATCCATACACGTTTTGATGGACGGCCCTGGGTTCTTCTGGATCCCGCCTTTCACTCGCCCAGGTGTAACTTTTTTATTTTCTTCCCATATGAATGTATTTGTTAATTTTCCTGGTAGGGTCACCAGGGCAGCTTGGAAGGGAAATTCTAGCCTCAGGGTAACCCCCACTTACTTGCCAGATAGTTGGAGACTCTGAAGAAATATCACAAACATATTCAACACAGTAATTATATTAAACAGGAAGAAAATATGACATAAGACGGCAAAACACTACTCTCAGGGTCACCCGTGCCCATGCTGATAATACCCATGCATTCTCCCAGTCACATGACCTGATATAGCAAACATAAAATTAGAGTCCCGTTGGTACACATACCTTTTAGGGGCCCTTGATGACCTGTGACCACAATCTCTTCTGTGTAGCAGTTAGCAGCTTGGCTGACTGGGCTCAGTACAGCTCAAATGACTCACACATGGGATAACGTGGTAAGGCCCTCTGCCGTCTTAACAGGCAGCAGGTAATAAAATCCCCAAACCCTTCTCCCAGCCTTGAGATCATAGTTCAGGGAGAGGGATCTCCCATGCAATTTCCCTAAAGGATGGTGACTCCAACTCCATGACAGATCCTCAGGTTCATAGGTAGCTCTGGACTCCTCAGTCACTGCAGAGGGCTGATGATCACTGCGGGCAGGAGTCAGGCTGCTGCTCTTCCCAGGATTTCCCCTCACCAAACGGGTTCAGGGCTCTGGGTGCAGAGTACAATAACTCTCCTAAAACTCTATCTTTACTCTCCTCCCCCCGCCCTCAGACACACTCCCAGCAGCCAGGAGCCCTGAGGTAGCAGCCAGCACAGCAGGGCCCTGGGGTGACGGATCTCACCTAGGGAGCTGGAGGGCTAACTCAGCCTGGCTCAATTCAGTCAAAACTCTATAGCCTGGGAGTCGTCTTGAAGAGGGAAAGGCCCAAGCTGAGGGATTTTGCTTCCAGGCCCACAGAGGCCAGTTCTCAGAGGGATCCTACATAGAGATCTGGGCTTCACAAGCCCCCACAGCCAGTCCTGCCTTTTCTGTGGCTGGCTCCAGACTGCTCCAAAAATGGCTTCTCCCCGTTCCAGAGCTCCATGACTTCCTATGGATCAGGCTAGCTCTTCTTCCTGGGCTTTCACGTGTCAGTCATGTGACTCTGCCCCTCTTTTCTCTCAGAAACTGCCCCTCCCCTGAGTAGGCGCCCTGTTATCCTCCCCGCGCCGACAGGGCCCTGTGGCTCTCCTCTGGGTTGCCCAGCAGACTGTGAGTCATCCCTTAGCCCCCCTTCCTCCCAGGGACAGCATCCCTCCCTGAGGTACAAGCCCCAGAGCCCCAAGGACCCAGGTCAGCAACTCAGTGGTTACTCATGAGATTTTTAAAAAGAACAAATGTTGAGTTCTGTCTCTTTGCCTTTTTATGTTTCAGCTTTTAAGATTTACGGTTTCAAACTTTGCTCCACAATATTGAAGGCTAGAAATTTACTTTTTTTTAAAAATAGAAGCTGAAACTCCCATGTAATTCCAGGACTCCGGGAGCTGGAGCAGTGAGAAAGTCGCCAAACATTGCGAGATTCACAATAAACTCAATAGCGTTGGCAAAGCTACTTACATCCCTCTTATGCCTGTGGAAACCCATTGATCTCAGTGGCGTTACCCTGGCTTACAAAAGCAAGCTAGGAGAATCAGGCCCTTTATCTCTCTAGGGAGCACATTATCCCTGCATGTCTTCTGCCACAGACTCTCTGGGTATGTCTCAGACACAGGTAAAGATGTCTGTAAAGATGCTGTTTGAGTCTGCAAAGCATTAGGTGCATCACCAACCAAAGTTACTGCTGTTTAGATGAGTACATAATACTGATCATTCATTTTAGTCAGGGTTAAAAAAGGCTTTTGCTCACACACTAACCTGGTAATTCACCTGCTTGAGAAGAGAAATTGTCCAATAAGTTTCTCAAACATCCTAAAGAAGCAACCATTCGCCCTCCCCACGTTCCTTGCTCCCCTGAAAACTCTGTAACTTGCATCTTCCCTCATTCTTCCTTTCCCTGTGCTCTCCCTAAGGCACCAGCCAAGCACGTGCGTTGTTGTGCTGTGTTCTGCCTGTGAGTTTGCCTCACTTTGCCTTGTCTTCTGGGGCTCAATGAAGGCATGTTCTGCCTGCCAGGTGAGAGCAGATGTAACTGGGAGGTGCCCAAGCGATTTCCACTCAGCAGAGCTGTTTTGGGAAAGGGAATGATTCTCTTCAGCTTGACACTTTGCCGTGATGCCTGCCATGCCAATTCTCAGGATTACTACAGGGTCTCCTAAACCCAGGGAAGCTGGTGTGTTGTGCGATTTTCTTCCTCATGCTGGGGGCAATGGGTGTGCTGCATGAGAAGAGAGGAGCAGCTCCCTCCGTAGAGTACTTCAGTGATGCCAACTGCTTCCCACTCTGCAACCCAGGGGAGAGCCAGCATGAATCTGTAGAGATCTGATCGGCAATCAACTGCCAGGCCCAATATCAGATGGGCATGCAGCTAATAAAGGGCCAGCAAGGCTGCCCACATTGTAGGCAGTAAAAAGCAAGGAACCCTGTAAATAACCTGGACCGCAGGAGGGTTTAGGTACAGGACTTGCGTGAGAGGGAAGGGCTACATTCGTGTGGTCCAGTCAGAGAGGACAGGGCCAAGGGGACACTGCAGAGTCAATGTCAGACAGTAGTTATGGTCTAGCATTGACTGTATTGTAGCTGTAGCTAGTCCTGGCTCAGTTTGTCCCCCTGGGAATCATTTAGGGACTGGGCTGGAATGAGATCAGGCACCTGCGAGTCTTTGGTAGGTAAGAGGAGCCCGTGTGACACAAAGAGGAGAATGAAAAGTCAGGCCAACTTCACGTCTCAAGCCTGCTCCACTAAGGAGAACAACACGTGCAAAATAAGCCTAAAGAACAGTGTAGTAGTAGCCATAAGGAGTAAGAAGACCAGACCCCCTCGCAGGGAATTTAGCCCAGGTTCATTTTGGCCCAGGGCCTCCTTCCCCTCTGAATTCTGCATGAGAAAGTCCTCAACTCATTGAAATGAGTGACCACATCCCAGACAAAAAACACTGGGCCAGTTTCTGGCCTGCATTCAAGCTCCACTCAGTGGGGGGAGGGCAGATGGTGTCAGGAAGCTGGTTACAGCTCCCCAATGCTGTGGGCTCGTCTGCACCAGCCCTAGAGAGAATTAGAGTAGCTGAAGGGGTGTTCTAGCTTACGCCACTGCAGCTAGTGTTGTATGTACCCTGTCCCAATGAGGAGAGACATAATGGAGTTCTACTCCACTACATCACCTATGCTGGGGTGGGGAGCCCTCTGCACCAGATTCATGCCAGCATTCAGTCTGCTCTAACAGTACTGGTATGGGAATGCAGCTGTGGGGGAAGGATGGTGCAGGGAACTGAGATGGGGGTTCAGAAGACAGATGGGGGGTGGGCCAGCCTTGGAAGTTGTGAGTTTAATAACGATACATAGCTGCTACATTGAGATTTTCACCTTGAAAAATATTTACAAACAAGATCCATGGGTGACACCATTGCTTCCACCAGAGCTCAAGCTGGTCTACAAATTAACCCTCCCCAAACCCCTGTGCAGTCAGTAAGCTGTCCATTAAAAGAAATCCTCCCATAATGATTGACAGTCGATGTAAGCTATGGTGTTGTGGACAATTCCTGTAGAATGCAGTCGAGTTTTTGTAAGGGTATTGTCCCCATTTACAGTGACTGACACACACAAAGATTGTGACTGGCACAAAGTTATACGGGTGACTCAGTGGCTGAGCAGTGAATAGGGCTCAGGTTTACCCGTCTCTCAGTCCTGTGCTCATAGGACTTATTGAAAAACATACTGCAGAACAAACCATCTGAAAGATTGGTCTCTTCTGTGGCTCCCATGGATTTTGAAAATACAGTCAACTGGTATTTACCATTGTGCTCTGCAGTGAGCTGGTGATGTGACTCAAAGGGATTTCAGGGGATTTATCATAGAAATAGCATCCTTCTTTGGCTCTTGAATTGCTGCTGTCATTAGAATGTAAGTTTTGTTTTCATTCTAATATGGCACAAGCCTCAGCAACTTTTGTAGCTTTCTTGCTGCCTGTGAGGAGCCTGCGATAATGTTCTTTGAATTGCTAAGCAACCGCAACCCATTCTCTCACATGGAGCAAATTGAAACATTGATTTATCTATTTGTTTTGCAACTAGCACTAGCGGCTTCATTACTCCATTCCCTAGGGACACCCTCCTACACGCTCGGATTGGAAATTAACTCTTTTTACTGAAGAACGTACATGGATTTGTTTTTAATTTGAAGAGAATCCAGAAACAATAGTGCTTTCTGGCTAGGCGTGTGCGTGTGCACGTACATCAGAAAGAAAGCAGGGAGTCTCCACTTTCCTTGGCTGCATGCTGCCTGCAGTGCTGGAGATTGGTTTTGTGGGACTGACCCAACAGCAGTATGTCATTTGAACTTTATGTGCCAAGCACAGGTATGTGGTTTATGCTCATCATACCTTTACCACAGCACCTCCAAATCCAACTAGTGACCAAGGGACACATGGACAGATGCACACACAAAGCCAGAGTCAGCAGTGATGTAAACAGTGATTTGAGATGCACATCAAATGCAAGTGACAAAGTCCAGTGACCCAAATCTCTGTGGGTGTGCAAAACGAGGGGCAAGTTAAAGCAAGGAGAGGAACTGTTCTGATGCTGCCAAATTTTGTGCAGCTCCACATGTGATGTTTTATACAAATTGTTTAATGAATTAATTTACAAACTTGCAAATAATTTGGGTATAACCATAAACCTCAGCATTAGAAAAGTCTATGAATTTAGTGCTTGTGAAAGGAGTGACAGCTCAACATATCTACAAGCTACAAGCTTCTGCATATGATCCAGACCTGATTTGTGCAGGGGTGGATCTTACTGTAGGGGCAACATGGGTAGTTCAGTCTTCATGGCCCAGCAACCTCTCTGCTGAGTCTGCCAGTTAGTTCAACGCCTGGTGGTGAATTTGTCATGGGGGAGCTGGAACTGAGACTTGTCAAATTCATCTCAGATGAGAAACACCAAACATCCATAGATGGGATTAGCTCTTAATCCCTGTTGAACTGATCTGGATTAAAACTAGTGACCTGCCAGTGTGATGTAGCCCATTAGTAGAACCTTGAGACACCCAGTAGCCCAATCACTGCTAACTTAAAAGAGGCCTCTCTCTCCATCCACCCCTCCCACCCCCATCAAAAAAATGATAAAGTTCAAATCAAGGATTCAAAAGTTAGGAAATGCGTGAATTAATGCCTGACTCCTTGTGCTCATTGATTATGATACAGTCTTTAATTACATGGTCACGTTATGTTTTCCAGCATAGGATTTCTGCAGGGTTTGAATGCAGGATGGTCAGTGCCTGAGCACTGAAATTTTCATTTGAGATAAAGGAGTAATGTGTATCAGAAGTAAGTATTGTTCTCCATGTGAACCAGCCCCAAGAGGGGACCTGGCACATGCTTTGCCAGTGTGTTGCACTACTGTGTGTGGGTGAGCAGTGGAATATTGGGTTTCGGGATTCCTGGGTTCTATTCCTGATTCTGGGAGCAGAGGGTGGTATACAGCAGTGATTAGAGACAGCATAGCCAAGAATAGATTTGGCTCATTCATTCTGAAAGACAGTACAGCTAAGTGGATGGGTCTGGCATATTAGAGAGCTGGGTTCGATTCCCAGCTGTGCCTGAAATGAGTTTATGCAAACTGTCAGATACCTGATTTGTAAAATAGGGGGAAGCTAGTTTCCTGACTCCTAGGATAGGGGTCTGAGGGCGCACATCCTGAGCAGGAGATTTTACCTGACAGGGCTACCAAAAGCTTAAGTGTCACATGAGATGCATGGCACTTGGCAGGGCTGCTGTTACACTTTCCTGCTATTGCTTTTCCTGCTGCAGCCTCTCCTACCCACGGTTTCATTTACACCACTTGGATCTAAAACAGAAGATGAGATGTTTCAATCAGTACTATGTAGCAGCTGCCCTTAATGATTTTAAAAATAAAATACAATAAAAATAGAATATTTCAACAATTATATTAGGTCATCGTAGTGCATGTTATAGACATGCTTATTATTAACTACTACTGGCATGTCATTAGATAATGTAAACATAATATACAAATTTTAAAAAATAAAATAAAATTCAAAATGAAATGTAAAGTTTCCCAAAACAAACATTATTTCCCCCTCAGGAATTTTTGTAGAAATTAACATTTTTTTTCTAAACCTCATTTCAGACAAAAATGGCATTTTTCATCACAAAATGTTTGACAACGTATTTCTGATTAGCTCTACTCTTTACCTAACCTGCATTTGTCCATGAGTTTGGACACTTGTTTTATTCAGTACTGAAGATTTCCATAAGCAGATTTTGGCTCAGGGCATTGAAACGGGCTTTACAGTGAGTAGAAGGCGTAGAGTGCTCCTCGTATAACGAAAAGGGTGCTGCACCACAATGGCTCCTAGATGTCATGTCCCTTCACAATGACTTTTTCCTTTTTTTAACTGGCATCTGGACTCAAATCTGTTAGCTCCAAAAATTACGTGGCAACATGACTAAGAACCTGTCTTGTTCTTCACCGGATTCTGTAGCTGAGCTCTGGGTCCCTAGAACTCTGGTGCTGTGCCCTGTTCCCCATTGGTCTCGCTGGACCAAATTGTTCCTCTGCTACATAAAATCCTTGGGATAGGGCAGGGGCGGAAAACACAGAAGATTCTGTGGAGAGGGGTCCAGATTGTAGGAACTTTCCAGTTAATTCCACTTGAGCTTGGCAAAAGGAACAATGTATGATCCCTTCAGCCCTGCTCTTAGCATGACCCCTCTCGAGACCCCAACACTTCGGAGGGTTCTGGGGATGGGGGATATGATGCCATGGAGACAGTCGATGCCTCCTTCCACTCATGGTGCCAAATCTGTAGGCAAGGGGGAGCCTCTGCTTGTGGTCCGGGAAAACCAACTCCCCTGCACTAAGTACTGGTTTCCAGTTAGAAACGGGGCCTTGGTGCCGGCTCCTCCCCTGCCCATTGATAGCTTTGTGGCAGGAGAATGACCACTCCATCAATATGAAGGGAAGTCATAATAAGCAAGACATATGGAGAGTGGAGAAAGTGGTGGAAGGACAAGAAGTGTGATGAATCAAATTTAATAAACTAGCAGATAAGAGGCTCTATTGATTGGATCCTCTGGAACTCACACCATGTCAACAAACAAAAGGAATAATTGCTCATTAAATCCAAATCAGGAGCCCGATTATTTTCAAAAAATCTCCAGGAAAGTAACAGTAATTAATAGTCTTTAAACTGCAAGCTGGTGCTGCTCATCCTCAGATTACCTCTTGGTCTAGCTGTGCGTTCCAGCTCTCAGGCTGCACTCCCAATGGCCGTTTCTCACATGTGAAATGCATTATTAAAATGCACTTAAGAAAAATAGCAGCAAATGCCTTCCCTTGGAAGAGCTGGCTGCCTCTGCTGCATCAGACAGTTAGCTGCTGAATGAAAAGAAATGATGAAGTGTGAGGTTATTTAGAGGCTCAGTTTGGCAGGGCAGGATGTGCTTAAAATGAAGATGTTGCTGACTAATAGAAAAAGAAAAGAGAGAGCAGAGATAAAGAAAAGTGTGGAATGCCCTGGGTCATCAGTACTTGTGGTGTGAGCTAATTGTATCTGCTTACACTTTTCATAACCAGAGGCCTTAGCACAGGAAGGCGCCAAACAGGCACCTAGAGACAGCAGGTCTGAGTTGTTTGATCACTGGACTAGGAATCAAATGTTATCCCTCGTACAGACTGCCTCTGTGACATGGAGGAAGTTGACTCACTTCTCTGTTCATTTCCTGTCTGTGCAATGGGATGACAAAATGCACTGTCTCACAGAGGGGCTTTGCCTCCTGGCTTGCTAATGTCTGCACAGAGTTTGGAAATTGTAAATGTAGTTGTCATCTTCTCTCTGGGTTAGAAGAATGGTGTGATGGAAGCAAATCTGAAGATCCAGTATATGCTGGGGTTTAGTGTTATTTAGAGCTGTTTCATGTAGTGACGGCAGATGGTGCATGGTGTGTCCATCTCTGAGTCCTGAGCAGATGAAGTTCAGGTTTCTGAGACACAAGGCTGTGAACTTCCATGCCCGAAACGCTACGGCTGGGACATCCAGTAATTCAAGTAGAGGGCTCACAGGGAACCATCTATTTCATCTGAGGATACAGGAAGTAATTATTCAAATACATTTTATTTAATTCAAACTAAGGCCATTTTCTTAACTTTTACTACAGGCTTTCTAGTGGGTCAGACTCACTGCAGCATAATAGCACCTCAGCATGAGGGCACCTGCGGGCAAAAGAGTGATAAAGCCTCTGGGACACTCTGTGAGTCCAAGGATTCAGCTGGCTGAACAATTCTAAGGGCTCCTATAACAACCAAAACAACGAGCAGGCAGTATCCAAACTGGGCCTTTTGTACTGAAAGCTAGTGCCCCCTGAAGGAGAGCTGAGCCTGCCTTCCCTCCGTCAGTTATTTTTTAATTTAAATTAAAAATCCCTGTTTTAATTAACGTTGTGTCCTATCACAAGGTGCTGACACACCAGCCCAGGGCAGAGGGGCTGAGTGTCAGAGGACAGCTCTCGCCTACCAAGGGTGGAAGAAGTGATGAGATCTCCCACTTGCTGCTTTCATGAGAACATGCGGATGTTACACAGCTTCATAGATTCCAAGGCTAGACGGGACTGCTGTGATCATCTAGTCTGACCTCCTGTATAACACAGGCCACAGAACTTCCCCAGAATAATTCACAGCAGTTGCTAGGTTGTTGGGGAAGTTCTCTTCATATTGTGTGTTAATCACAGGGTCCTGGGTCTCACCTACCTTAGATGCTGAAGAGATGAGCCCATCTCTGACCCACATAGTGAAGTAGCATTCTCGTGCAGTGTGTAGAGTTTCTAGCTGTGACCCACCGCCAAAAAAGAGAGGCCATTTTTACTGTCCATCTAGTCAGTTATCTGAGTTTGAATGCCAACTGGGAAGCTGGGACAGCAGAATATGCATCAGCACTGCACAGCTGCATTCTAAATCAAAACAATCAAGTTTAAATTTCTGTTTTATTCTTCACCATAAAGGTGCTTAAAGTGGGTTAGTGGATCAGAGCAGATTCACTCGGTATTATTTATGGAATGCTTCCTTTCAGCTCTTGCTGCTTGACTGGATGCTGATAAACAAGACTCCATATTCTAGCAGCCTTCTCTTCTCTGTCTCTTTTTAACTACAGGAATTCCATCTCCCCTGTCCCCTTCTCTGCTGAAATCTGCACATGGATATTACCATACAAACTGCCCACCATGGCCAAGATCTGAGTATGGCAATGCAAGTGGCCTTTCTCCAGCTCTGAGCACGCCCAATGCCAGAGTCCCTCACACTACTGTCAGTGTCAGAATGTGGGCAGTGACACAACATATACATGTGCACACACACACGCACAATTGTTGTCTGAGCATGGACAATGTTCTGTTCTGGGGAAATCCATTCATCCCTCACATCCTCTCTTTACTGCTGAAATGGCCTTTATTTTTTATGGAAAACAGCAAGAATGTCAGGGCACATACCAAATACTGCCTGTACAGGCAGTACAGTTTTTCAGTAGCTTCAGAATGGTTTTGCATGCCCTCTGCTGGAAAAGCACCAGACAGTCAGGAACCCTCAGGGGCAGAGAAGGACAGACTCTTTAGATCCCAGATTCTGCCCAGATTTCATGTGTTAAAGCTGACAGGTTTGGGGCCTGGTGCTCCTCTCTCCCCACAGCATCACCACAGCAGCTAACAGTGAGAGAGGGGCTCAAGCTGCCTCTCTGTAGGGTCCCATCACTTCTCAGAGGAGGCAGGAAGAGGAATTTCTGATGGTGGTTTTGGTATAAAACCTTCGAGAAGAGTGCGTTGTTTGTGACTGAGATTCTGTGCTCGCAGATCATGGGTCAGATTCTGCACCAAGGCTCAACCCTTGGGGGGCGCCAAGATAGGTTTAAATCACCTTTGTGTCTCCCAGATTCTGGACTGCTGGTGTGGCCCCAGAATAAGGTAAAGCAATCCAGGGCTGCACTAATTTACAGCAGTCTCCCC
Organism: Trachemys scripta elegans; assembly: GCF_013100865.1. Taxonomy (NCBI): domain Eukaryota; kingdom Metazoa; phylum Chordata; order Testudines; family Emydidae; genus Trachemys; species Trachemys scripta. Next base: position 578,665 of record NC_048316.1, on the reverse strand, counting down.
ATGGTTGTCAGCAGGTGATCTGCAACCCGGAAGTGCAACAGTGCAGGATGCTCCAGCCACTCCCCTTCATGCCCCGAGCCCAAATGCTACACCCGGGGCTGTGAAGAGGGACGGTGTAGGGCTGTATTGAATATGTTGGCTTTCATTGCCCTTTTCCTAGGGGAATTCCTCTGCCCTGTTTACAGCCCATGGGTGCCACTGGAAAGAATCTGGCCCCATCCTAGGAAATCCCCTCCCATAGATGACTGCTGCTTATTCCAATGTTCCGGTTTGAGGAGAAAACATGTTTGCTTTTTCTTTTCATTCCCCCCTTTCCCGTGGGCAGGGGTTTGAGTTTTTGGTGGTGATGCTGGGTGGAAGCCAGCAGGAAAGCTGCTGCTCTGCAAGGAAGCTGAAGGGGAAACGCCTTGTTTCATTTCCATTTGTATTTGAACTGAGTGCTGGAGTTTGTGGGGGAGAGAGCAGGGAGATTAGAATGGTGCAAGTAATATGATTGAAATCCGCTTGTTACAAAGATGAGCTGTGCTGACGCTGGACGGAAAGGGACACCTTTGTGCATCTCCTGTCTTTAGCATTGGTCATGAGCCATCAGCAATGTAACATGAAAGCCATGTCTTGTCATAATGAGGTACATTAGTACAGCGATGTCAGCCAGTAAATAAGACCTCGTATCCAGTGGTGAGCTGGAGCCGGTTCCCACCGGTTCGCAAGAACTGGTTGTTAAATTTAGAAGCTAGTGTAGAACCGGCTGTTAAAGGGGAAAGCCAGTGCGCCATACAGGGGCGGCCCGGCTTCCCCAGGGGGCAATTTAAAGGGCCTGGGGCTCCCAGCAGGGGCTGGAGCCCTAGGCCCTTTAAATTGTCACCAGAGCCCCACTCTTGGAGCCCTGGGGTAGGGCTGCGGGGCTCTGGGGGCTATTTAAAAAGTCCAGGGCTCCCATTGCTTCTACTGCCCCGGCCCTTTAAATAGCCGCCGGAGCCCTGCTACTACTCCATGACTCTGGCAGCTATTTAAAGGACCGGGGCGATAGAAGCTGGGGCTCCCCGGCCCTTTAAATAGCCCCCAGAGCCCTGGGGTAGTGGGGGGCTCCGGCGACTATTTAAAGGGCCGGGGCTCCAGCTGCCTCTGCCGCCCCGGTTGTTTAAATAGCCGCTGGAGCCCTGTCGCTTCCCCAGGGCTCCAGCGGCTATTTAAAGGACAGGGCGGTAGAAACAGGGGAGCCCTGGCCCTTTAAATAGCCCCCGGAGCCCAGGGCTGCTGCTGCTACCTCGGTGGCGGGGGGGAGGGGGAGGAGAAACTTGTGGGTTGGGGGGGAAGTCGGGGGCAGGACGTGGGTTGGGGTCGGATGGGGGGGAGAGACAGCCACGTGGGGCTTGTACTCATCCCGCAGTTCCCTACCGAGTCTTCCGCAGCACTTCGGCGGCAAGTCCTTCACTTGCTCCCGGTGAAGGACCTGCCGCCGAAAACCCGGAGCGAGGGGACCTGGCAGAGAACCGGTTCTTAGGATTTTGGGAGCTCATCACTGCTCGTATCTGTTTCATCTAGTGTTTCAGAGTGACTACGCCATATGGCTATAAACAGGACTAGTGCTTTGGCATGGCATAACCATGGAAACTCCTATTCTGGCCATGAAGAAAGGCAAAAGTGGTGAATTTTCTGCCAAAGTGCCCCAAATCCTGGACCAAGTTATTTCAGCCCCAATACCCTTCCTTCTGCAATAAAACCCATTGTAAACTGTTCACATTCACTCCTAGTTATAAAACATGCTGATCTCCCATCTGGTGCCTGCCTGCTGTAGCATAAGACGACCTGCCCACTGAACCTGCCACGTGGAGGTGGGGGAGAGAGCACCTCTACTGGCCGTTCTGGAGCGCTGCTCCCCAGCCCCCTCCTCTGCAGAAGCAGCAGGGGCAGTGGCAGAGCTGTGCAGATATCTCTCAAACCTCTCTGTAGAATCATAGACCTGTAGGACTGAAAGGGATCCCAAGAAGTCATCAAGTCCAGCCTCCTGCGCTGTGACAGGGCCAAGTAGACCTAGACCATCCCCAACAGGGGTTTGTCCAACCTGGTCTTAAAAACCTCCAGTGATGGGGATTCTACAACCTCTCTTGGAAGCCTGTTCCGGAATTACCCTTATAGTTACAAAGTTCTTCCTAATATCTAACCCAAATCTCTCTCGCTGCAGATTAAGCCCATTACTTCTTGTCCTACCTTCAATGGACATGGAGAACAATTGATCACAGTCTTCTTTATAAAAGCTCTTAACATATTTGAAGACTGTTAACAGATCCTGCCCCCCTCAATCTTCATTTCTCAAGACTAAACGTGTATTTTTAACCTTTCCTCATAGATTGTTTTCTAAACATTTTAACCCAGTCTGTGAAATGGCTGATACAACCTGTGTTTCTTCCCCTCCCCCCCCCATGTAAGGTGAGGATGTCACTCAGTGCATAAAGGTGCAGTGAAGATGAACAGGGGCTAAGTGTTATCAGCATGTCCTTTTGCAGTCATGCTCTAGTTCTGCTCAGGAAGGTGAGAGACTAGGAGGATCGGGTGTCAGAAAGGCCTATCCTGCTCCCAGCCTCTGTGGTGTCTGAACGTGAAGAGGGAGCATACAGCGTTACCAGGCCTATATCTGCTTTGTGATTCCTGTGTCTCAAGGGGCCATTCACATGCAGGCAATTCCCTCTGTGCTCCTCATACCCACACATACCCTTCTAGCATTCTTGGAGGCCTCTCTCTCTACACCGGTGCCTGCTTCTCTGAGCTATCCCCATGTTCAGTATCCTCTGTGGGACTCTTCCCTCTCTGTTCCATGTCCCTGATTTATGTATGTATTGGTTTAGATTTCAGACTTATACAAAGGGCACCTATACAGCACTCTGGGTCTGTGATGTACATCAGAGAGAGAATGTAAAAACTAACCAAAGAAGCAGCACTCTTTCCTCCCAGCCTCCTATGCATCTTTTCATCACCAATCATGTGTCCAATGCAGCGTAAAGCCCCCATCACACTTCCATCCCTTCTTGCATTGCAACCTTTGAAAGGGTAGAAACTTCAGCTGGATGCATATTATCTCTCCCCGTCTGTGTTTAGAAAGTTGTCAAGTGAAATGTGTGTGAAGTATCATTTTCAGTAAAAATTAACACATCAGCCCAACTGGTTCTATCTTTCACTATAGATACAGGCACCTACTATTTGGAGTGTCAGGGGCACATTGGTTTTGGTACTTTGGTTCCCTTTTTTGATCTGATAAGTGTGTGAATTTTGCTTCTATACTGTTTGAGGTCAGAGAGGCTGATTTCCCCAGCTCCCATTAATGTTTTAAGGATTTGGGGGATATATTGATATTTTCTGAAGATAAGCTGCCAGCAATTGGGAAAATGTTATAAAACGGTGGCCCGTGTTCTTGTTCTCTTATCTGACTCTGAGCCTTATCAGGGCTTTAAAAAATATATGTGATAAAGCTCTTCCAAAGCAGTCAGAGCAATAATGCATCGTCTGTGAATGTATGCTAAGAAGCGTCTCCCGCTCCTTACAGAACAGGTAAGCAGTCACTTGACTCAGAATCAGAAGAGCTGTGTCCTTGGAAGGGGAAACTGCAGCTCCTCCATATCGCACTGGATTTGAAGCATATGTGTGTAGGGGGGGAGGTTTAGGTGCAGCGCTCTTCTCCTGTGGGGCTGCCTGGAGAGTGGGTCAGGTCCTCACACAGTATTACTACAGGTTAGCTCCCAACACTCCCATAGTAAAGTATTCAGAGTAGACTTGTGCAAATAACTTACTTTTTTTCATTTGCTGGCAGTTCCAAAAAATCAAAAAAAGAAATTGATTGGATCTGAACTGAAAGTGCCATTTTCAGAATTTTTAGCAAAACACAAAGGAAATGAAAGGCTAGACTAACAAAACAGGAGGAGGAGGAGGAGATAATGTTGCCCCACCCCCATTATACCAAATAGCTCAGTGACTAGGGCACTCAGCTGGGTTGTTGGGAGGCTTGGATTCAAATCCCTGCTCCAGATTAATCCCCAGCCTAAAGGGTACTATGGGTGCATCTCTCGATCTCTCCTGCTGAAGCTGTTCCACTTTGTATAAATATATATTCATTGGGGCAGGAACTGGAACCAGGGTGTCCTAATCCCCAGGCTACTGAGTCATTCTCTTGCTGGCCCACTGACTAGTCACGAATGTTACACAAAGTGGAACAGCGTGAACAGGAGAGATTGAGAGACAGCCACCTCAGGAGGGGCACTGGTAGCCTCATGAGTCAGTCACATCCCATCCTGAAAGGGCTAGTGGGGTTTTGCTAGGAGAGGTGCAAGGTGTTTGCAATTTTGTGGCAAGTTGGGAGTGATACCAAGAGGGAGATGGTTCTGGCACTGAATCTGCACAGAAAGTTAAAAGCTGGGCTCACTGCAGCCAGCCACTGTTTTGTCAGTGTTTCTATTAGTGGGCAGTAGAGATTAAAAAGCAAACAAGATGTTAGCATGCATACGGAATGAGAAGGATAATAATATGGAAAATATTAGTACCACTATATAAATTAATGGTGCAGCCTCATCTGAAATGCTGTGAGGAGTACTGATGACTCTACCTCAAAAAGCATATTGCAGAATTAGAGGGTTCAGAGCGGTACAATAAGAATGATTAAAACTACGGAAAACCTTTTTACCAAGAGAGATTGAAAATACTGGGATTGTTTACCTTGGAAACAAGAAAAATAAGCAGAGACATGATAAATATATAAAATAACTAATGTGCTAGAGGTGCTACATGGGAGCATTTGTTTTTCCTATCTCATCACACAAGAACAAAGGGACATTCAATGAAGTTAAGAGGTGGCAAATTCAAAAATTAAAAGGAAATACTCTTTCACACAATGTATATAATTAGACTGTAGAATTCACTGCCACAGAATGTCATTTAGGCCAAGAATATAGTAAGATTCAAGCAGGGACCTATATATAGTTAACAAGACTATCCAGAGCTACCCGATATAACACGACCCGATATAACACGAATTCGGATATAACGAGGTAAAGCAGTGCTCCGGGGGCGCGGGGCTGCACACTCCAGCGGATCAAAGCAAGTTCAATATAACGCGGTTTCACCTATAACGCGGTAAGATTTTTTGGCCCCCTAGGACAGCGTTATATCAAGGTAGAGGTGTAATTAATGCTAATAACAATACTATTGGAAGGTGGTAAAACCTCATACTACAGGATTTAAATAAATCTCTAGTTATCAGGTATTAGGATCAGCCCTTCTTGGGCGACGGATTTTCTCACATTTGCCAGCTGTGAAGTTTCGTGAACCTTCTTCATTTGAGGCATCTGGTGCTGGACGTTGAGAGACACAGGACGATGGAGTAGAGGGATTTTGGATCTGATTCAGTCTGGCATTTCCTGTGTTCCTGTATTAGGAATCACCACATTCAGGTGATTTAACACCACTACAGACATGTGGCAATGAGGAAATCAGAAGGCATACAGAGGTGACTGATGTAGTGCAGGTGATGTACAATGCAAAGCGGAGATGGGCAAGTCATGTAGTCCACAGGCAAGACCATAGTTGGACAACCCGCATCAGTGACTGGGTCCCCAGAGACCACAAGCAACTGCTGGGAAGACCAAAAATGCACTGGGCTAATCCCATGACAAAACTCTTCGGCCAGAAATGGAAAGAATGTGCTCGCAACAAAACGGAATGATGTGGCATTGACTTGCGTTTGTGGAGGGAGGGACGAGGACAAGCTGGACAAAGATGTGACAGACATGTGCCTAGTGGCTATGCAAGAAGGGCACACCGTTGGCTCATATCCAGCTTCTTGTCCACTGTAACCCCTAGGTCCTTTTCTGCAGAACTGCTGCCTAGCCACTTGGTCCCTAGTCTGTAGCAGTGCACGGGATTCTTCCGTCCTAAGTGCAGGACTCTGCACTTGTCCTTGTTGAACCTCATCAGATTTCTTTAGGCCCAATCCTCTAATTTGTCTAGGTTCCTCTGTATCCTATCCCAACCCTCCAGCGTATCTACCACTCCTCCCAGTTTAGTGTCATCTGCAAACTTGCTGAGGGTGCAATCCACGCCATCCTCCAGATCATTAATGAAGATATTGAACAAAACCGACTCCAGGACTGACCCTTGGGGCACTCTGCTTGATACCGGCTGCCAGCTAGACATGGAGCCATTGATCACTACCCGTTGAGCCCGACGATCTAGCCAGCTTTCTATCCACCTTATAGTCCATTCATCCAGCCCATACTTCTTTAACTGGCTGGCAAAAATACTGTGGGAGACCGTATCAAAAGCTTTGCTAAAGTCAAGGAATAATATGTCCACTGCTTTTCCCTCATCCTCAGAGCCAGTGATCTTGTCATAGAAGGCAATTAGTTAGTCAGGCATGACTTCCCCTTGGTGAATCCATGCTGACTGTTCCTGATCGCCTTCTTCTTCTCCAAGTGCTTCAGAATTGATTCCTTGAGGACCTGCTTCATGATTTTTCCAGGGACTGAGGTGAGGCTGACTGGCCTGTAGTTCCCCGGATCCTCCTCTTTCTCTTTTTTAAAGATGGGTACTACATTAGCCTTTTTCCAGTCATCCGTGACCTCCCCCAATCACCACGAGTTTTCAAAGATAATGGCCAATGGCTCTGCAATCACATCCTCCAACTCCTTTAGCACCCTCGGACGCAGCACATCCGGCCCCATGGACTTGTGCTCGTCTAGCTTTTCTAATAGTCCTGAACCACTTCTTTCTCCACGGAGGGCTACCAAATTGTGTGCTGTTTTTTCTTATGTGGCCTGATGTCCACTAGAGATTGAACTGAGTTCACTAACTTACAACTGCAGTGAATTATGCAAATCTAATTCAAGGAGTCAGCTCTAAGGAGTCTTCCGCTTCCTTGGTGTTCTGCCAGTAAAAAGCTCAGCTAATCCTGAACTGGCACCGGTGAAGAGCTCAGAGAAACTTGAATAAGCACCATAGTCGGTCCAGCCACACTGGCCTTTTCCTTGCAGCTTGTCACCACCGTTCACTGTGTGGTATTGGGTTATCGTGCTGGAAACAGACAATAGGTTGGAACTACCCAGCCAGATTGTCTCTGAGGCCAGCACATTAACATGGCTTCCCTAATTTATCACAACATGTGTGTATTTTTCTGGGCTGCAGTGGTGATTCCACCAGGTATGCTCAAAATCCCTCATGCTGGAATTCAGATCATGGGTAGCTCTAAAGGGACACTTGCAGCAGGGTCAAGGGCTGGGGAGATTTCCTGTGTAAATGCCTCCGCTTATTAGGGAAAGGTGCTGGATTGACAGCCCCAGAAACCAAAGTCCACCATATGTTAGGACGGGAGTAGCAGACAGCAGCAGTGCTATTCTCCTACACACCCCCACTGCCTATGCCAACATGCCTCCTGTCTGACCTGGAGGCAGGGCCGGCACCAGCTTAACAAGCAGGTGCTTTGGGCGGCCAAGGGAGAGGGGCGGCACCTGTGGCAATTTGGGGGTGGCAGGTCCCTCACTCCCTCTAGGAGCGAAGGACCTGCTGCTGAACTGCCGCCCCCGATCAAGGCTTTTTTTTTTTTTGCTTGGGGCGGCAGAAATGCTGGAGCCAGCCTTGCCTGGAGGGAACCCTCCACCCCCTTAAGAGTGAGAGAATAGACCAGCGTCAAAGCACATTTCACACTGGACACTGAAGTAAAGGTCTCTTCTAATGACCTAGGAATGAAGGCTGAAACTCAGAGCCTTTTCTTAAAAAATCTTTGTGCATTTTCCCCTGTGATTGGCTGGAATGTTTTACTGGTATTTGTAGCTGGTGATACCTCCTTTGAGATTATTAATACTCTTTTAGCACCTGGGCAGTTGCAGAGAGTAATGTATGATACCTACTAGCAGGGCAGGTGCAGGCTCCTGGCATTGATTGCCTGGTACTCTCAGCCGCAGCCAGGGGAATCACATCTTTCAGTTTTGATGGCCTTAGAGCGTCAAACAGAAAGGTTATCCTTATACTTCATGTGATAATGAATAAAAAGCCTAAATCTGGCCCATGAAAATGAATGAGTTCTCTCTAAAGTGCTTCAATATTGGGATGCATCTAAATCAAATTATTCAGTGTGGGGTAAATTTCCACCACTGGGTTAGCAGCTTTTCCTAAATATTAACTGTGTATGATTCCGAACTGAATACCCTTCAGAGTTATTTAAGAGGTTCTCATGTTTCCATTTTGATTATATGTTTCTAAATTATACATTAAACTTCTCAGGGTGAGTAATGCCTCACAGCTTCCCCATGTCAGACTTAATGTTACTTACTCGACTGCAGCTTCATGTTTACATGGAGAAGGCGAACACACTGCTTTTCTCTTCCATTTATCTTCACATTCAGTGCTAGGATAGAAACAAAAGCCTGAGACATGTAACCGCTATTTGTGTTCTCTGGTGTTTCCAAGGCTTGGCACATGTTACTGCTTAAGTCGCTTTGCCACCTGTCCTATCCCTGCTCTGGCTTTCGGGTTCTCATCCAGTTTATCCGAAAATTTGTCTTAGGGGAATCAGAGTTATTTCTAATATTTGAACTACCCAGCTCTGTATCCCAAGACTCAAAGGCCCTGGTTCTCCTCTCACCATCCCTGGTGTGAATCAGGGGTAATTCCACTGAAGTCATTCGAGTTATATGAGCATAAATATGGTGTATGTGCAAAGAGAATCAGGTCCACAACCTTCTCTTGTGTGGAAGCAACAGAAATTCTCTGCATTAGAACTAAAGAAGTGGAGACAGGGAGAGCCAGGGCCGGCTCCAGGGTTTTTGCCACCCCATGTGGCGGGGGGAGTGCCTGCAGATGCCAGGGCAGCGTGCGGTTGTCCCCGTGTCCTTTTTTTGGAGCTGGAAGGAGTGGTGCAGCCACGGCACTGTCCCCTTCTTTGTGTAGGGAGTACTGGGTTTGGGGCTAAGGCAGTTATGCCACTCGCCTAACGATGGCAGCTGGGTCAGGCTGCAAGCTCCACGCGTGATTCCTGGAGATGGAGATGAAAGAAATCCCTGATAGTATTTACCTAAACCAACCCTATGCTTGGCTGTCAGCAGAAAGAGGTTTGCATGAATTTTACCCCAGGTGGTGATGGCTGAGTGGGGCTGGGGAAAGCTGTGCTTGAGTGGGCTTTTCTTCTGTTCTCATTCCAGACATGCTGAGCTTGGAACTGAGTAAATGCTAGTATCTCTGGCATCTGGGTGAAGGAGTGTTGGCATATCTCACGCTGTATGTTGCTAGCAGCATCTCTAGCAGCTGCATTAGGTACAAGCTGTGGCAGTTTCCATGGTCATTGGCCCTTGTCCAAGGCAGGATCCTATGTAAAGTGCAATTTGTACTGTTCCCATTATCATTAGCATAAACTAAACCGTGCCCCACATCCTGAAAACAAAAAAGGGTAGGTATAGCAATGCAAAGCATTCATGGGGAAAGACAAGAACAAAGCCGGTGAATCCAGAGAAATGCTTTAAGACCCTCATCCAGTTCTCTAGACAGCATGAGACTTAGGGTATGTCTACACTATGAAATTAGGTCGATTTTATAGAAGTCTATTTTTATAAATTGATTTTATACAGTCGATTGCATGTGTCCCCACTAAGCGCATTAAGTTGGTGGAGTGCGTGGCTAGTATCGACTTACGGAGTGGTGCACTGTGGGTAGCTATCCAAAGTTCCCGCACTCTCCGCCGCCCACTGGAATTCTGGGTTAAGCTCCCAATGCCTGATGGGGCAAAAACATTGTCGCGGGTGGTTTTGGGTACATGTCGTCAGTTGCACCTCCCTCCGTGAAAGCCACAGCAGACAATCGTTTTGCGCCTTTTTTCCATAGGTTACCCGTGCAGACACCATACCATGGCAAGTATGGAGCCCGCTCAGCTCACCATCACCGCTGCTGTTGTGGGCAAGTCTACTGTGATCCAAGTAGCCAATGCAATCATTGACGTTCTGTTATCAAGGGTAGTGACTCTGGGAAATGTGTGGGCCTTTTTAGATTTTAGGTGCATCATATTCCTGTCATTTGTCGCTGGTGAAGAAGTCTTGCAGCCGTACATTCCAGTCCAGTCGGCGCTGTAACACTCCATAGCACTTCTGTGGTTGACACATGTAATAGCTCCAGGGCTCTTGCTCTTTTGCCTTATCCGAGGTGCCTTGCCCTACCAGGACCTCCAAGCATTCGACACAGATGCACCTGCAGCAGCTGGCATTGCTACACAGCAGCAGCTCCTTGCCTTTGCAGCAGACGGTGCAGTAGGACTGGTACCCGTCCTCATCGAACATGTAGCTTGGCTGGGGTTTCTGGGAGCGTCTTCCCTGCCCGGCTCCTAGCAACCTCCAGGGCATGGTGTACGTCTCCACCACTTCCCCTGCAGCTCTGCTCTTCTGCTTCCCAGCGACGAGCTCGGGGGATCCGTTCTGGTCCTCCTGCGTGCTGCTGGCAGATGTGGTGCTGCTGCTCTGGGAGGACTCCTTGGAATCTTCCTCAGTGAGGTCAATCAGGGTGCCTGGACAGACATGGCCATCCTCCTCTTAGAGCACCGAATGGGAGCCAGAGACTCCAGCATGGGGCGGGGGTCGCTAGCTGGAGGATTCTCTGAGACTTGAAGTCCTTAAATCACAGGATTTGGGGACTTCAACAGCTGAGTCAAAGGAAAGGGGGTGGGTCAGCTTTTGTGGCCTGCATCATGCGGGAGGTCAGACTAGATGATCATACTGGTCCCTTCTGACCTTAAAGTCTATGAGTCTATGACTCCAGGTCATTCTCTTCTTTAAGTTTTGTCTCATGGAGATTCAGTCCTGTCTGGAATATCATGCGAGCTGGAGGATTCTGCTTCAGGCTGCTCTCCCAGCTGGCAGCACCATGCGGTCGCACCTACCCCAGGAGGAGGGAGCGATATGGTCTACTTACTGGACCTTGCTGCACAATAATTCTGTTTTGGAAATCACTCCGATTCTTGGGTGATGGGCACCGTAAGCACCTAGAGAGAGGGATAGAGAGGATTGGTTGTAGGTACAACAGGGCATGGTTCAAGTGTATCTTGTATGTGTGTTTGTGTATATATGTAAGCAGGGTCTGAATGAACTCTCCCCTGACAGCTAGCTGGGATGGGGAGAGACTTCAGGAGCAAACCGTATTTACATGAACACACTTACTCTGCCAAGATATCCAGCGGATAGAGCGGTGTTGCTCAAAGTGATCAACTTTGATTGGTGTTGGGTTACAAATCACTTTAGTACTGAATGTAGGAGTAGTGAAATGCTGTTATCAGTGTTGTTTTTATTGTATGGGAGCAGAACTGTGCTTAACCTGTCCCAAATGAGGGGGTCACCCTCAGCTGAAAGGACCTCGTTAAGACGGGGGCTTGAATGCCAGCCCCCTGTGAAAGGAAGAGGGGGAGAGACAGATGTCCCATCCAGGAGGTGTGGACTCTCCCTAAGGGTCCCCAGTCTGGTTTAACTGGCTCCTCTCCACTGTCCTTCTGTTCAAAAACAGAGCTAAACAGGCTTCATTAGGAGCCTTTTGTTATGTTAAGTACTCAGTGAGAGCTGAAATCACTTGTGGTGGGGCAGTGTTTCTGTTCAGCCTGCTGAGAGCTAAAAATCACTGAGGCTGACCTACAGAGGTCACAGCAGAGAGGCAAGTGGCAACATGAGGTGACTGACGGGCGGACAGTGAAAAAGTGGCGATCAGCCGGTGATCCGTCATCAGGGTGGCCAGGAACAGTGGCTGGCAGGGCAGCCAGGCGGTGAAGAGCAGCGGCCGGTGAGGTAGCCAGCCAGAGCAAGTGCTCAGATGGTGGAGCAAGCCAGGTGTCTTCTTCCCTGAATGGGAGGTGAACTCACACAGGTACACTTCTGGACACTGGGTCCTCACTGACCAAGGACAACCACTGCGAGTTGGGTGTGGCGAGGGGGCAGAGGGCACAGTTAAGGAACTTTTGGTTATAGAACTCAAGAACATAAGGTAGAAGACTCTGCCCCGTGCACTCTCGGGTGGGTGTCCTGCTCACAGTTTTAGGTTTATGAAACCTGCTTGTGGCATTTTCCCTAATTAATGTCGGGTGACTTCCCTCCTTTCATTAAAAGTTTCTTTGGTACACTCAGACTCTGTGCTTGCAAGTGGGGAAATATTGCCTTTCAGAGGCACCCATGGGAGGGGTGTAATTTTCCCAGGTTACTGGGTGGGGGCTTGAGCTGATTCCATGTTGTATTGTTGAAAAGAAACCCCTAGATATTGAACCCGGCCCTGGTTGCTGTCGGCTCCACCTATAGATAGATATAATATCATCTCATTTGTTTACCCCAGTGAAAGATCCTTGGAAAGCATTCTATTTGCTTAGGTTCATTCTTCTTTTCTGTATGACCCAGACACCTAGCTGCAGATTAATCTGGCACTCATCAGTGGATTGGCCAAACTATTCAGTGTATATGAAAAAAGGTCCTCAAAAGGCTTTTCATACAAAAAAATGATCACAGCAATTTATTATCTCTAAGTGTTGTCTTTAGTTGACAAGAGGCTGATAGGGTGTTTGTTGTGATTTTAGGTGCTAGAGACCTCCAAATGTGTTGCCTTTTTTCCCCCCTGCCACTATATCTGGAGACTGATGGTGTTTGGTTAAGTGCAGCTTTAAAATTGAAAACCAAGCAATTTACCTTCAATGGCTTTTCAGAATTTTGTGCGACAAGACACCGTTAAGAAGAAATAGATCCCTTTCCATTTTAAGTGCTACATATTAACGTTGGTTTCCTCAGTGAGATTAGTGGGTTTAGCTGTTGGAATTCAGCTACTGCTCTCACTTTACAAAAACGGCTTCTTTTCTCTAGGTACTCATGGTGAGCTTGTTTCTAGGGCTACATCAATTTGTTCTGTAATGTTGGTGTTACACAAAGATGGGAAGGAAGAAATTCCTAACTCTAGCTTTCTGTCTTCCCGCCTCCTTGTGATGTGCTTCCTTTTTTATTTCTTGTACTGGGTTTTAAATAATTCAGTCCCAAGAAACCTAGTGAAGTTGCCTGTGTTCCAATATTGCTGCTGTCTACCTGTGGTCTATCTGCTTCTTTGGCCCCATTACTTTAATATACAGATGGTCTGTAATCCTGATGCTGTTTCAAGTACCATTTGCATTATGTTGAACTTCATTTTCCTCTGATGTATAAATGATTTGATCCATTTTGTAGGGTGCAGTGCTGCTCACTAGCCATGCTCCCACTATTTTTCCTTTGCTGTTTTCCTTTGTAGAAATTAGTAGATATGGGAATCAATGCTGCTCTTTCACTAAATGCAACCATTCAAACTCCAGAATCTGAGCAGTTTCTTCTGAGCTGCAGCGTGTTCCTACTATTCGTGTCACCCCAGCACCTTGTTATGTTTACATTTCTATGACAAAACACTGTATGTTTTCAGCAAAATTAATCAGTGTAATTATGTATGATTTTCAATGTCGGGTTCAGCTCAAATGTTGATTTGGAATGGTGATTAGCCCCCTCAAAGTCAATGAGAATGGAGAACTAATCTGGTTGTGCTCAGACTGGTTTTTTTTAAGGTTTTGAAAGATGCCATTTCTCTCCATTGATGAATTTAACTTTTGCTGTGAAACCCCCGGTATTAACATTGAATTGAGACACTATTGGGATAGTATTTAAACTAGGCTGCTGGGCATTGGTTTGTTTTAAGTCGTCGTCTCTTTACTCTTGTTTGCGCACGCTGCCATTATTCAGACAGGGTAAAGCTGTGCTGTGTGATGTGATTTACAGCACCTCTGCACCTGTCTGTTTGGCCAACGTTACATGAAGTGAAATCTTGAAATTAAGCTTCAGTCTATTCTCTGGTCCTTGAGCCTTCAGCTTCTAAATTCTCCTAAAAAACTGTCACCCATTCTTGTTGCAATATATGTAAACACTAGAGTTTCTTGAAACAGCATCCACCAACTGAAATGCCTGCCTGCGCATTCCTCTCTCATTGCAGCCCCTGCCATAAAGTCATTGCACATTTGCAAGGATTAACCATGTCTGACAGGCTGTGCTCACAAAAGGACACAGTGGAATGAGTACTGAAACTTACTATGCTCATCATCACATCAGTAGCTATTGTCTGCAAGTTGGTGTATTGGAGCTTGCTTGTAAGTCACTAAACTACAAATTGGGAACAGTGTATAAAAATCCTAGACAGAAACAAAAAAACAATTCAGGAGCTGGAGCACCCGAAAATGGGATGACTCTGAAAGCTACAAATAGCAGGGAGCCTGATCGGCACAAGGTCTAACAGAGCGTGCACCAGGAAGCGCTGACTCCTGAGGCTGCATTAGCAGAGCTTTGCACGGGAGTTGCTTGACAGCAAGCCAGGAAGGGAATGCACTTGTGTGTGGCCATATGGTCATCCACACAATCCATTGTGCCTGACGGATTTACAGTAGGTGAATGGATTAACTGGGTGGAAAGTGAGCAAAAGTAGGAGATGATACAGGCATGTATGCACCAATACGTCTCAATTTTAAAACTGGGTCGGCAACTACAAAAAGTCACGTGCAATTATAGGTGAATGAAACATCCAGTAATTAGGTACCGTGTCCATATGGATTGCTTAACCTAGAGCTCAGAAAAGAGAGCACTATCTTGTGACACAGGGAACTGGATGTTGTAGCAATGGAGAGAACAGTCATGCCTCTTGCGTTCATGTTAACGGCTCTCAGCCTATATGCAGCCCGCAGCCCAACACTGGAACAACCTCACTATTGGTCTAAGTGGCCCAAATCTATTGATTTTAAAGTTGAGTTTTCCCTATTTATTAGCCCTTCCTCGTTTTTCTCTCCTCCTTCTTTCCCTAGTTCAGTCTTTACTTTTACTTTGCTCTTTCATTTTAGCTGTTTTAATACTTAAAATTAATCACAGGTGCCCTCCAAAGGGGTGTTCCCCTGACTACATACATACAACTTTCAGTGCTTGAACTGGGGGAAAATGTGATAGCAATTCCAACTATGGGGCCTGCCATAACATTACATCAAAAAAAGAAAAGCTGTAAATTGCAGAAGGGTTTCTCATTTTCCAAGGATTTATAGCACTAGGAGTTTCTCTCTCTCACACACACACCCCTATCCTCCCACCCCTCAAACACAAGAACAGATCTGCTTCATTTGGCCTCTGAGAAGGTCTTTCTGCCTTTTTCAGCTTTGATGAGACTAGTTTTAAACACAGATTTCCTTTCTTGCTCTGAGCCAAAGCATTATTGTCAATAGGGTTGCCAACTTTCTAATTGCACAAAACCGAACGTCCCTGCCCCGAGGCCCCGCCCCGCCCCTTCTCCGAGGTCCTTCCCCCCTCCCTCTGTCACTCGCTCTCCCCCACCCTCACTCACTTTCACCAGGCTGAAGCGGGGGGTGAGGGCTCTGGGGTGAGGCCAGAGATGAGGGGCTTGGGGTGTGGGAGAGGGCTCTGGGCTGGGGCAGCAGGTTGGGATTCAGGAGAGGTATGGGCCCTGGGCTGGGGGTGCGGGCACCAGGTGGGGCCAGAAATGAGGGGCTCTGGGCTGGGGCAGGGGACTAGGGTGCAGGGGGTGCAGGCTCCCTCTGGGGGTGCAGGCTCTGGCGTGGAGCCAGGAATGGGGTTTGGGGTGCAGGAGGGGGCTCCAGGCGGGGGCGGGGGGGGTGGGAGTGTGGGGGGGGGTGAGGACTCTGGCTAGGGGAGAGGGCTCTGGCGTTAGGCTGGGGATGAGCCAGCATTCGGGGCGTGGGCAGCACATGGAGCCTCCCTGGCTGCCCATGTGCCTGGGGCCCACAAGGACCTGGTGGTCGCTTCCGGGAGCCGCACAGAGCTAGGGCAGGCAGGGAGCCTGCCTTAGCCTCCGGCTCCCGCCACACGACCGACTGGACCTTTACCGATTGGAGCCACCAGGGTCCCTTTTCGACCGGGTGTTCCAGTCGAAAACTGGACGCCTGGCAAACCGAATTGTCGGTATTCTAGAACTGAGTTCAGTAGAGCCACACTGATTTACACCAGCTGAGGATGTGACACAGTAAAATGGGGTTTAACCCAGATCCCTGCAGTATCTCACTAGATACATTCCCCTACTTCAGGACCGAGCCATTTATCATTATCATTTGTTTATGATTTTCCATCCACTTTTCAATCCATATAACCTTGTTCATATCCAAGTCATTTTTAATTGACTGTGTGAGGCCTCATAGCAAATACTTTCCAGTATCTCCATATAGTGCAACTACTGGGTAACTTCATCTGTTTATTTTGTGATTCTATTAAAAAAGAAAATCAAGCTTGTCTGGCACAACTTGTAAATGTGGGGCTGTGGCAGAATGAGGCCATATGTTCAGTACCGGTGTTTGTTTATGTAGTGCAGTGATAGTCCTATCCAACACAATGGTTTTGTTCAAAGGGGAAGTGAATATGGGAGGTAGCATTCTAAAGTAGAGCATTGGGGAAGCTGTTCAGTATGTTCTCAACTGATAGACCTGCAGTGCTACACTGGCTAGTGAACATATGGGCAAACAGCTGGTCCCTGAAAGATCTTTTCTATACTGGGCAAAAGCATTGCTGTCGGAAACACAATCACTAAAACGATGCTGAACATAAGTGTGAACAAGGGGTGTCGGGTTTAAAAACACATTCACTGTTTGTGCTTCTCTCTCAGCTAAAACATGTTAATATGTTTTCTTACACGAGTGTGCCCTAGGGTCAGCCATCAGCTACTGACACATTTTTAAAAAGGATTGTACTTACACACACCAAGGGCAAAATCATGTTTACCCCTGGTGTTCTAGTTAAAGCATTTTCTGACCTGATGCATTTCCCAGCATAGATAATGCCCAGCAGAACTTTCTTATGAACAGCGCTCTTGAAATTCAAGTGTATACTAACTTATCTGCTGCTTGCCATCTAGGACAACGAACTACAGTACCAGGCTTCCTATCAGCCATGGAGCTCCCAAACAGGCAAGATCCAGAGACCAGGGCATGGACCCAAGACTGATCATTCTACTTTTACTGCCAGCAACCTTCCCCTAGAGAAAGTTTTGTTGTGGAAGCAAATTCTTTCAGCCCCTTCCCTAGACTTACCTCCATTCTGGGATCCATCTCTCACCCCAAATGCACACTTACTGCCCTGTGTCACTGGGAGTGAGCCCTCAGCTGAGGAACAGTGGATCGGATGCACTTCCAAGCTCATTAATACAATTGGACAGTGGGAGCACATCAGAGTGATAGACAGGCTTTCCTCTCCCCATGTTAAATGTGCATCTTCTTTAGCACTCCTGACCCCTTGCCCCAGAAACAAAACTAGACCAAGAGAATGACAGGTGCCTTTAAATCTTGTGTCCTGAAAGTGTTTTACAAACACTAGCCAATTAAAAGTGGAAGGGTATGTGAACTTGTCCTGGGATCAACAGAGAACAAACTTCACACTCCCTTTGGAGCCAACTGTTCTGTATTTCAGCAGAGAGGAACTTGAACTCATTGTGAAGTACTTAGCCCCCTTACTTTAGCAAGTTTTTTTCCTGTGAAGCTCTTCAGAGCAGGGAGCACTTTAAAGATGACAGGATTCAAGAGAGATTAATTTGTTATTGTAGTCCTTTGGAAAGTGCAGTTGCGCAGAAACGAAGCTCCTGGGTCGTAACGAAGTTCAGATCAATTAAAACAATTTACTTTGTTGCTAATGATTTCAGACCATTGTAATTTATTGGTGAGTAAATGACTTCAAAAGCACATTCATTCAGTGACTGCACAGAGGGAATTTTAACAAGTTCTTGGATAAATTAAGTCTAGAATTTGGTAACAGATTTTTATTGTAAAACATTTAAAGTAGGCCTGTCACACAACTTTAAGGCTTCAAAGTTTCAGAAAACAATTACAACTTCTAATCAGTTCTTCAGTGTCCAAAGAAATGCAAATAGTAAGGGTAGTTATTGGGCTGGACTTG
This sequence comes from Trachemys scripta elegans, assembly GCF_013100865.1. Classification (NCBI taxonomy): domain Eukaryota; kingdom Metazoa; phylum Chordata; order Testudines; family Emydidae; genus Trachemys; species Trachemys scripta. Next base: position 560,717 of record NC_048316.1, on the reverse strand, counting down.
TAAACAGCCAACTAGTTAAAAACAACTCTTGTTCCTTGCAGAAGATGAGTATCTGATCTCCTCACTCATTCCCTGCCAACCGGAGTCAACACAAGTTGTGTGTGACTGACACTATTATGTCATAGAGTAAATTACATTTAGGGGGGTTCGATTTGTAATATTCACTAGTGCTTCCTTATGTAATGATTTTTGACATTATTAGATGGCATTGAAGTGACTTCAGGCTTTGTTGAGCCTTAATCAGGACTGACAAGAAAATTCCAGTACTGAACCTTATTCCCTGAGAAACTGTATTGAGGAAGTTTATCCTGACTTTGTTACTGAAGTTTCTTCCTAACCCACCGCTGTTGGTGCTGGCTGAGTCACTTGCATGCTGAATCTGACTCATTCTGTAGGTGTGTCTATACTGCAATTAAATACCCAGGGCTGGCCCGTGCCAGCTGACTAAGGCTAAGGGGCTGTCTAACTGCGGTGTAGGTGTCTGGCCTTGGGCTGGAGCCTAGGCTCTAGGACCCTGCAAAGTGGGAGGATCCCAGAGAATGGTAAAGTTCCTGAATGAGGAATTTAAAAACTTTAAAATATAAATATATTAAATGGAGCACGTTTTTGAATGCATGAAAGTGAAACTCAGTGAAGTGCAGGAGCTGCACAAGACCGTAGGTACCAGTTAAGACCATTCCTGAAAGCCTTGTGCATCACATCCATACTGGGGTGAATTCACACTGACAGTGATTCTAAGTGACTCCAAATAGTTCCTGTTTTAAATAAAATATTTTAAATTAATTGTGACCTCCTTTCTTCAGTCCAGATGTCAGTTCAGGAACTTGTGCTCCCCCTTGGAAGCACTGATGACACTACAGGCATCTAATGCGAAGCATTTTCATGCTTTGTTCTGAATATTTACAATCTCATTGACTCCAGCGGCGGATGCACAACAACCAGATCCCAGCCTTTGGAAATAGTCCGGTGCTTCTTTTCTAGCAGATATGCATCTGTAACTTTGAAGCCTACGTGTTCCATAGCGTAGATGTTTATTTTGACATACTTTCTGGTTTGTCTTTGTAGTACTGGAGCAGTTGTCCCTCACCCTCTGGCTCATGGGGACGCCACCCCGCCTCAGTATGTCACCAGCATCACGGCCTACTGTTGGGGGAATTAGCAGAGTAGGTGCAGCGTCCTGGCCTTTGTACCAGGGTTAATTCCCAACGGTCAAGAGGCCCTAGGCAGGGTAGAGCCGGTAAGCAGTCTATAGCGCTAACCCGTAGGCAGGGGAGCGCTGGAAAGCAATGGCCACATGGCCTATGGCAGAGAGGCTGCCACCCCAGGGATGAGGGGCGGGCCTGCGTTCCCCTACCCCTGGCACAACTCCACTGCGTTCCAGCCCAGGGCCCGCCATCGGATCAATGGGGATCTTCCCGCAACATGCTGACCAGCTGTTAAGCCAAACACCATCAAACTAAACCCCTGCGCTACTTCCTACCCGAGTTCCAGATCCGGCTCCGTGGTCTCTGGTTCCTCAGGTTCCTCAGGATATTCGGCCGCTTGCAGTCCCACCAGCTCCAACTCCTTCTCGGGCCCCTCCAGCTCCAGGCCACCGCCTGGCTGGGCAGCAGCAAGCAGGATGTGTCCATCTCCTTCCCTGGCTCGGCCTCCACTGGGCTGGGGCTCTGCCTTTTATACTTCCTGCCCCGCCTCTCCACTTTTGGTGGGAGGCCCGGGCCTGGCCTGACTGCACCCAACTGAGTGGAGAGAGTGGTCCCTTCCCCTCTGGCTTGGAGGGAGGCCACTACAGACTTTAATTATTTTCTTAATTAGTTCAGTTGAAGAAATAGTTTTCCTCCTGGCTAGCAATTTTCATTGCTGCATTACAGTGGACTGTGGTACTCCTACCACTTGGTATGTATCACCTCCCTTTATAGAGATTTTTTCCCATGAGTAGCCTCATGACTTACAACTGTGTTTCTGGGGAAATTACAAAGGAACGTGTGGTGGTTGTAGTGTAGTAGGGCACTGGAGAATGTTGGCAACTGAGACTGCCTGTGCACATCACAGACTGCCCTACGTGAGGTCATGGTACAAAGAAAGAGGCAAAATCACACTTTGTGTTTATTCAAAAGACAGCACTATCCCAGTCAAAGGATCAACGCCTGTCAGATAGAGTCAGATTCACCTCAACTAACCAGCTAAACCAAATGACAATGCTTCATTTCTTTTACTTGGCACCACTTTCAGTATTTACTTAAAAATTGTAGTTTGCTATCTCTAGCTACCTGCAAGAAGTGTGAGGCATCAGGCTGTGTCGCAGGGCAGCATAGCAACGAGGTGTTGAAGCAATGTTGAAGTGTCAGGGCTTCACATAATGGGCTTAAGGTTAAGGCAGGACTTCTCAAACTGTTTCCCAGTGTGAACTGCATCATAATAAAGAGATCAGCTCATGCACACCTCAGCTCCCATATACAGTCACGTGGACTCTTTCTCCCATTATTTGTCAGATAACATCTCTGTGGCATCTACAGCAATTGCTTACATGGAAAAGTGATATTAGGAAGTGGATATATTTTTAGTCCCTGTAATGCAGACTGTAAGAGCCAGCACCATGTAAATAGCCAGCTCTCCACAGACGACCACAAGTTGCAAGTTGGGAACCACTGGGTTCAAGTGTCTAAGGTGAAGAGAAGCCGACAGTGCGTCACTGAGAGAATTGCAAAACCAAATCGGTAGATTGTTCTGCCATGTATCTTTAGCAGAGGTATAAAATAATCATTAATAGAGAACAGGTGGGATCAGCATTTTGAAGATTTTGGATGGAAAGCCACTATATCTATGTAGGGATTAACATTATTGTTCGGCATGGTGGTTAAAGAGCATTTAATGAGCAATTATTTCCTTCTGTGTTAAATAATAATTATTGGGTGCAGGTTATTTTTGTAGCTATCTTTTGAAACAGTCCTTTTATAGAGGGATTTAGCAAAGAACATAAAGCTTAAAATTAAGAGTCAGTGCTAGTTTTCTCAGGGTCACTTATCCTATGGACAACCCTGATACAGCTTCAATTTGCCCACTTGGTAAAATTGGCTGTCACATGCCAGGGACAGCCAGATTTGTCAAGCCCCACACAGTTTTCCTTTATTAGTTCTATTGGTTTTATTGCCTTTCTGGAGCTCCAAGGGTTGATGGTTGTTTAGTAACAAGCACCTGGAAAATCATTCAAGTTGACAGTGCACTTTTAGATTCCATTTTTTTCCTTGTTTCTGTATCTATAAAAAAGGATGACTAGATGACACAGTGAACTTGGTGGGGAATTTGTGATATTGAAAACAATGTCTGCCTTTCACTGTAGTCCAAATATCATACACAATAATATATTCACTTGGGATAATTTTACGTGTAATTCTGCAAATCTCAGCTATTTGAGGTGTATTTAATACCTTCTTGTCTTGCATGTAACAGCAATATCATTTCTGTGAAATGTGGGGATTTCAGACTTGGTGATGGCCTGGGATCAGAAACACCTATCCTGCCCATACAACATCAAAATGATGGTTGGGGCTGGCAAGCTTGGCAGCGATGATGTGATAGATGCATTCCTGGGATCCACCAAGGTCCGGATCTTGCCTTGTTCATTGCGTTATGTGCAGTTAGCACCATGCCAGAGAGCAAAAGAAAAAACACAAGAAAGGGTCCTGCAGAGTCTCCTTCATATACATGCCCTTTTCAGCCAAACAAATGTGGTGTACAGTAGTAGGGAACTGAATCAATGACAGCCTCACAAATCCTATTGAGGAACATAGCAAGAAGAATGAACTCTGGCAAGTGTTAACAGTATAATTAGGTAGGCCAAGAAAGAATTTGAAAAGCAACTAGCAAAAGACACACAAACTAACAGTACAAAAAATTTAAAGTACATCAGAAGCAAGAAGTCTGTCAGACAATCGGTGGGGTCACTGGAGACTATCAGTGCTAAAGGAGCACTAAGGGAAGACAAGACTGTTGCAGAAAAGCTAAATGAAGTCTTTGCAGCAGTCTTCACTGAAGATGATGTGAGGGAGTTTCCCACACTCTGACATTCTTTTTAGGTGACAAATCTGAGGACCTATCCTAAATTGAGGTGTCAAGAGAGGTGGTTTGGGAACAGATTGGAACAAACTGATAAATTAAACAGTAATAAATCACCAGGACCAGATGGTATTCACCCAAGAGTTCTGAAGGAACTCAAATATGAAATTGCAGAATTACCTACTATGGAATGTAACCTATCTTTTAAATCAACCTCTGTACCAGTTTTCTGGAGGATAGCAATGTAATGCGGATTTTTTTTAAAAGGCTCCAGAAGCGATCCTGGAAATTTCAGGCCAATAAAGCCTTACTTCAGTACCAGACAAATTGGTTGAAACTATAGTGAAGAGAAGAATTATCAGGTACATCCATGATCACAGCATGTGAGGAAGAGTAAAACACAGCTTTTGTAAAGGGAAATCAAGCCTCGCCAGTCTATTTGAATTCTTTGAGGGTGTCAGCAAGTATGTGGACAAGGCTGATCCAGTTAATACAGTGTACTTGGACTTTCAGAGATCCTTTGACAGGGTCCCATACCAAAAGCAAAGAAAGGAGCCTGGGATAAGAAGGAAGGTCTTCTCCTGGTTAAATAACTGGTTAAAATGGGGCCAAAATTATAAATGGGTTCAAAATAAGATTTAGATAAGTTCATGGAGGATAGGTCCATCAATGGCTATTAGCTAAGAGGGTTAGGCATCCAACTCCATGCTCTGGTTGTCCCTTAAACCTCTGACTGCCAGAAGCAGGGAATGGATCACTCAATAATTACCCGTTCTGTTCATTTCCTCTGAAGCATCTGGCACCATTCACTGGTTGGAAGACAGCGTACTGGGCTAGATGGACCATTGGACCGAACCAGTATGGACTTGCTTATGTTCGCGGGTGTGTGTGTGAGAAGGTCTTGGATATAGTGGCTTTAGTTTATTATCCTGCCAACCAGCAGACTGACTTGAGAAGGAAATAAGCACCAATTGTTTGAGAGAGAAATCTAGCATTAATTTATTAAGTCTTGGGTACCTTTCTGATCACTTACATACTTCCAGGTGTAAGTCAGAGGCAAGTTTTCCAGATTCATACAGTATTGAATAAGTTGAGGTGCAGTATGCATTGAGAGTCCTTCCGACTTTAACAACAATAATCATTCTCTTTATCTTGAAGCATGGGGAAGAAAGGATCAGAGCCAGCTATAGTAGGGGATCTTTCCTGACACTTGTAGGTGTTTCATCATTAAATAGCCTCCGCATATCCAGAGAGATACTGAGTTTTTTCACATAATACTTTCCCTATAAGCAAAGCCCCAAGGTATCAAAAGCAAGCGGCATAAGTATTTTTGCTGCTTCTGGCATCATTGTGTTGCTTACGCTTTTACAGATCCCGTTAGTATTCCCTGATGTGGTAGAAAGAGAGTATGTAGAATGGGAAGTATTTCCCCTTAAAGTTCACAGGGGAGGAGGAGGAATAGGATGACATGGTCTCCCATCACTTTTTAATAATAGAGCTTGTTTGGTAACGTTTGAGAGTACAGTGTCGATTCTGCCCTCAAGATGTGAATCAAGACAAGCTGCTAACTCAATTATCTGATTCTGACATTTAAGGACCCATTAGTGGTGAGTTTTTGCTATGTAACTGCAGGAGAACATTCAGTTTTATATTCACTTTGCATTTTTCACTTTTCAAGAACACTGGGTATCAGAAAAGTGACGGTATTGGGCTTATCCCAGCATTATTACTTCTGACTTCCCAAGTAACCGTTTCAAATGGATGGCGGACATTAACTAAGCTGGCAATATGATTTCAGTGGGTTGAGGTGAACATAACAGCTGTGCATGCCAGCAGCAGCATGTAAAGATTTTTGTTGTTACAGAAACCTCTGAAGCAGATAATACATGGAATTCCAGTGAGTTGAAACTTCCTGCTTTATCTGATGTTTCTGCAGTTTCCTTTCACTTTGAAGCCAGAGGAGAATATTTCTGGCTCTGGAGGAGTAGACAAAGTAACACTGGCTCTTATATGTCACTTACACCTGTAAGACAAGAAGTCATTCACAACCATGTTTAAGTGGTGAGAGAAGCCCAATATGTTTATAGAGAGCCTCCATTCTGTACACCCTAGAGGATGTTAGTGCTATAAATCTTCACTATTTGCCCACTCTGGCAATATCATAGTGCAGTGATTTATGACTGCACACATACAGACACTTATGGTTGACAGCTACCTGTATATAAAAGGTATCTGAGATAGAATGCATGACCTTTCACTCCAAAAGCATAGGTCTTTGTCCGGTGAGCTAAAAGAGCATCTCAGCCAGGAAAAGGAAATGATGAAACATGTAAGAATGCCTGGCCTATATTCTGGTACCTTCCTATAGGGCGTTGTGTTGTGTGTTTATATACACAAGACCTAGTGCTGAATTCTGCTCTCAGTTACACCTGTATAGCCTTTGTGTGTTGAATTGGGTTGCACGGGTACACGAAGAGCAGAATTTGTCCCTCTGAAAGGAAATGTGAAAAGTTTGTGATCCAAGCAGAACATAGGTAAATGATGATCCACCTTATGATGAGGAAGGGTCCAGCAATAGCAGGGAGGTTAGATATTACATAAGGACAAATGTAACTGTAGCTTCAGTAATGTGACACATCTAACAATAGATACTCAGATCAATTCTCTTGCTTTTATCTTTTCTTGAAGCTCAGCATGATGAAAAGTGACCTATATATATGGCTGATAAATGGCCAGAAACTTGCTGTATCTACTTTCTTTTGATATTCTTAAACAATTACTGCTGGTACGTTGCGAATTCATGGTCAAGAAGCTTAAGTGGTTAGTGAAACTTCCCAGTCAAGCGTTAAGGGGACTGGGTTGATCTGCCCTTGGGTTACCTCGCCAGTAAAAGTAAATACACTTTACAATGTAAGTGGAAGCAGCAGCATTTTCTATTATGATGGTACATCAAGTTTCTCTTTTTCCCTTGTGTTCTGGGGTATTATTTGGTGTCTGCTACAGACCACCAGATCACACAGTGTATCTGCAATGTATAGGGAAAAAAAGCTGTGTGATCATCGGGGACTTCAATTTGAGTGACATATGCTGGAGGTCTTATTCTGCCTGTACTAAAACATCCTCGGAATTTCTAAAGAGTATAGATGACTATTTCCTAACTCAACAAGTGTTCCAACACAATGGAATCCTATATTAGACTTTGTCTTGAAAGATAAAGAGGAACTGATCATAGAACTAAAAATTAATGGTAGCTTAGATACAAGTGATCATGATTTGATTACATTTATAAGGTGGAAACAGACTAAAGTCCAGACCAGTAATATACATATTTGATGCCTTAAAAGGGCCAATTTCACAAAGCTGAAAACATGAGCCAAATCAGGTGATAAGAAAAATTTATCATAAAAATGTGAATGATAATTGGGAATTGTTTAAGAATACTTTACTAGAAGCCCCAAAAAACAAAATCCTACAGTCGAGGAAGAAGTCCGTATTGGTTAAAAACTAACCTGGTTTAGAGGGGAAGTAAAGGCAGTTCTTTATATATTATATATATACGCACAACAAATGGAAAAAAGAAAATGATGGTAGTAATTAATATAAATCAGAAGCTTGGAATTGTAGAAAATTGATAAGAGAAGCAGTGACACAAGGAGAAATCTGTGGCCAACAAAGTTAAGAACAATAAGAAGGTGTTTTTAAAGTATGTTAGAAACAAAAAGAATTGTAAAAATGGTGTTCATTCATAGAATGGTAGAATTATCAATAATAATGCAGAAAAAACAGAACTGTTAAAAATATTTCTGTTCTGTATTGGGGTGGGGGGGAAGGTGATGAGTCATATGATAACACTCTTTCCATTCTTTAGCATCTCAGGAAGATGTTAAGCAACAGTTAGTAAAGTTAGACATTTTCAAATCAGCAGGCTTGCAGCATCCAAGAATTGTAAAAGAGCTGGTAGAGGAGCTCACTGGACCATTAATGTTGATTTTTACTAAGTCTTGGAACACTGGGGAAGTTCCAGAAGACTGGAATAAAGCTAATGTTGTGTCAATACATAAAAAGGGTAAAAGGGATGACCCAGGTAATTATAGACCCATCACTCTGACATCAATCTGGGGCAAGATAATGGAGCATCTGATATAGGACTGAATTAATCAAGAATTAAAGGAAGGTAATATAATTATTGCCAATCAACGTGGGTTTATGGAAGACAGGGCCTATCAAAGTAAGTGGGTGTTCTTTTTTTATTAAGGCTACAAGTTTGATTGATAAAGGAAATATTGTGCTAATGTAATATACTTAGACTTCTGTAAGGCATTTGATTTGGTACCACACAACATTTTGATTAGAAAACCAGAACAATATAAAATCAACATGGCACACATTAAATGGATTAAAAAACTGGCTAACTGATAGATCGCAAAATGTAACTGTAAATGGGGAATCATCACTGAGCAAGTGTGTTTCTAGTGGAGTCCCACAGGGATCTATTCTTGGCCTTACACTATTGAAAGTTTTTATCAATGACCTTGAAGAAAATATAAAATCATCACAGATAAAGTTTGCAAATGACACAAATTGGGGATGGCAAATAATGAAAAGGAGAGGTCATTGATACAGAGTGAATTGTTTTTTAAATTGGGTGAAAGGCAACAATATGCCTTTTAACATGGCCAGATGTAAATGTATACGTCTGGGAATAAAAAATGTAGGCCATACTTACAGATGTGTGGAAGCAGTGGCTCTGAAAAAGATTTTTTTTGGGGGGATGGGGGTGTGGATAATGAGCTTAACATGAGTTCCCAGTGCAATGCTGTGGCCTAAAGGGTTAATGCAGTTCCTTGATGCATAAATGGGGAAACTTGAGTGGGAGTAGAGAGGTTATTTTACCTCTGTATTTGGCTCTAGAATACTGTGTCCAGTTCTGGTGCCCACAATTCAAGAAGGATGTTGATAAATTAGAGAGGGTTCAGAAAAGAGCCATGACAATGATTAAAGGATTGGAAACCCTGCCTTACAATGATAGACTCAAGGAGCTCAGTTTGTTTAGTTGAAAGAGAAGGCTAAGGGGTGACTTGATTGCAGTCTATGAGTATCTACCTAGGGAAGAAATATTTGAAAATGAGCTCTTCAGTCTAGCAGGAAAAGGTATAAGATGCTCCAGTGGCTGGAATTTGAAGCTAGACACATTGACTGCAATAAGACATACATTTGTAACAGTGAGGGTAATTGATCTTTGAAACAATTTACCAAGGTTCGTGATAGATTCTCCATCACTAACAATTTTTAAATCAAGACTGGGTTTTTCCCAAAAAGATCTGCTCTAGGAATTATTTTGGGGAAGATTTGTGGCATGTGTTGTACAGGAGGTCAGATTAGATGATCACAGTAGTCCGTTCTGGCCTTGGAATCTAGGAATCAGTGTCCAAGTTCTGCAGGGGGAACTTTTAATTCTTACTCCTAATATTTCTCTTTGACTCTGCAGCACTGAAGGACTTGTCACTATGAAAGAGAGAATCTGTACAATGATGTATTTACAGACTTAAAACATGTTTAAGTTGCAGAAGAAAAACTAGTTTTTCCTTGTAGAATGTGCAAGAAGACTTTTGTCACCATTTGTCTCCCATGTTCTGTGCACCGAAGAAAAGTGTGAAAGAACAGTATGTTTGGAAGGGCACAAAAAGGCATTGAGACCCTGACAATTAGGAGAGCAGCCAGTCTCTGGCCTTCTTGTTTGAGATAGAAAGCCTTCAGGATGCCAGCTGGCTGCAACCTCCATACCATCAATGCCTGGAGGAGTCCTTAGCACTTTCTCAGTTATGTACATTGATTTGGTTGTGGTTTTTAAGGGAACCCTGTTCTTGGTTCTCAGTGCAATAGAAGGTGACTGAATGTGCAGCCAGTGCAATGTAAGGAGGAGTCTTTTGGCTCCTGGAATTTCTGTTGTTCTAACCTAGTGGTTAAAATGAGTGGTGGTTTGCATGTTATCTTTAAACAGGAGAGGTCAATTAGTTGGTCAGTGAATTATATTGATAGATCTAATTATTTCTGGGCTTGCTAAGAAACAACAGTTGTTTGCTAAGAAACAGCTTGGATAGCTGTTTATTCCTTGGAGTGACCTATTTCTTAGATGTTACTTTCGATTAGAGTATGCTGAAGCCTAAAGGAACCCTTTGATGTATAGTCAGTTTCCTCAGTGTTCACTGACTTCAGAAGTTCTTCTGTTAAAGTTTAAACATTACCATGCTAAACTCTCAGTGTGTTGGTTGTGGTTAGATGTTCGGCTGCATGCGTGTTCTCCCTGTGTGCTGCCCCAGCTCTGCGCAGACAGCTGGCACAGCAGATCTCGAGCAAATCGCCCAATGACCACAAGATCCATGAGGGTACGAAGGCGCCAGACTAGGTTTATTGTCAACGAAGCACGGTAATAGCACCTGGCAGACTCTATGAGGATGCTAAGACATGTATGCCCGTGATAAGGGACACAGTTCAGTGAATGGCGGGACTTTCCACTCCCCCCTTGGTCGGACAAAGATACTCCCTTTGAGATACATCTTTATACCCTGATACAAACAAGTTATGTACTGCCTCTGACCTTCTGCCCCCCGTCATGGCTAGTTATTACCCATCACCTTGTACATGTTGGTTCGATCAAAACATCTCTATTACGTACTGTCATCCTGACCTTATCTTTTAGGAGGGGTCAGTGTGTTCCTATTATCCTTGGGGAATGTTTTTGTACCATCCTTGATATCGGGATGTTCTGGTACCACTTGATAGCGGGATGTGTTTGCGTGAGCTCTCTGTGCCTAGCACTTCTTAGAATGTGTATTTCTGCAATATCAGCCCTGTTCTTGCCAGAGTCTGTGAGCAGGTCCTGCCTTGTACCAGGCCTCTGACACAAGGACTGATGTCTCAGGCTCTCTTCCTACTACACTGGTTACTGCTCCAGTTCTGGTTGTCTCATAGGTTAGCTGTGCATGTTGTTACTTAAGTAGCTGATCAGTCAAAGAAAAAATTGCATGTGTTGTTTAACGGTTGAGTCTGCAGCTGTTACTGTGGTAAGGCATGGAACTAGGACTTGCCCCTTTAAGCTTTGTAGTGTATACCACTGAGACAGGTTGGACCTCCTGGGATGTCACCTGGTGTGCTGGGATGCCACTGAGGCAGACTATTCTGCCAACCTTAACCCCCTTTTACCTGGTCTTGCTGGGCCAGCCCCCCAGCACACAGGCAGTGCCACCCCAAGCTGCACAGAGAGACACAGATCCGCTCTGGGAAGGCTCAGCTTAAGGGGCTTGCCACAGCACCCAGATGTCCACCCCCCCTTGAAGTACAAACCCAGAATTATATGAAATTCACCTCTTCCCTCTATGTGGAGCAGGGTACGCACAACTCCTCTGCCCCCCTGTTAGAAATCACATAAACTGGGTTATATTGTAAACCAGAAATAAATGTATTAAGTATAACAGGTGTATTTTAAGTAGTTAAGAAGGTAGCAGACAGAACAAGGCAGATTACTAAGAAAATTAAACATCACGTAAACTAAGGTTAATACACTAAAGAAACTGGTTACATGTAAGTTCTCACCCTAAGTGTGGTTCTTCACATGCCAGACGCCCTTCCAGACTGAGTCCAGTTCTTTCCCACTGTTCAGTCTTAGTTGTTTCCAGCCGTCATCTTGGGTGGGGCAGCAGGGGAGAACTGACGACTGGGATGACCTCACTCTTTGTTTCCTAGTCTCCCTCCCCCCCCCCCCCCCCCCCCCCCCTGAAAAAGTAAAAAAATCAAGATGGGTTCCGGTATCAGGTGACATGGTCACATGCCTCTGTAGGGCCCCTGTAGCCATTCTTCACAGGCTGACCGACATGTTCGCAGGAAGACTAAGCTCTTTTACAATCCATTGTCTCTTGCTGATGGGCCGTCAGCACTGTTGGGCTTTCTCATTGTTGTACCTGAAGTGTTAGCAGAGGGTGTCACCCAAAGTAACATAGTTGAAATACAGTTACATAGTCAATATTTGTAATTTCAGATACAGAAATGATACATGCATACAAATAGGATAGTCAGATTCAGTAAATTACAACCTTTCCAATAATACCTTACAAGAGTTATCATGCATAAAAATGCAAGCGGCGGGGAAACAAACAAAAAAAAGCCGCGATTGGCGGCACTTCAGCGGCAGCTCCACTGCCGCTGCTTCATTCTTAGGTGGCAATTCGGCGGCAGTACTTCCCTCTGAGAGGGACCGAGGGACCCGCTGCCGAATGGCCGACGAAGACCCAGACGTGCCGCCCCTTTCCATTGGCCGCCCCAAGCACCTGCTTGCTGCGCTTGTGCCTGGAGCCGGCCCTGTGTCTTAGTTATGTCATATTTCTATCACAAGCATATTTTCATAAAGAATCTGGAATATAATGTCACAACCCCAACTAACACCATGTCATTTCTCCCAAGTTTGCCAGAACTGCCTTTACATTCCACTTAAAAGAACCTGTAAGACTGTCTGTAGTACTGCTGTGTGGTGACTCCCAGTAACCAGTTATAGGGAGTGAAGTGGTTATCAGCCAGGCAGCTAATTGGTGCATCCACAAACAAAGGATTCGGGGTTTCTCACAGCTTTTTGTGATAGTGGGAAGCCCCTATTTGCACATTAGGTAGTCAGTGTCAAATGAGCAGAGCTAATCCTGGGATAGAAACAGCACAGCTGGAGAGTAGCATGGTGGCAATCTCAGTGGGATGGCCTTTCCCAGGATCCCAATTGCTTTATACTCACAAGAGAGGAGAGACAGAATCAAGGTGGAAAGCCAGGAGAAAACTTACCAAAAGCCAGAAGAGAACATGACCCAGGTTAATTATATAGGAAAATCATGACTGACATTGTAACCAGATAGAGGCCCAAAGACTCATCAGAAAGAGTGAAGTACTAGGGAACATGGCATTGGACACTGCACTACCTGGCCATCCCGCATACTGACTGGTGTGTAGAGTCACAGACTCTGCCCACAGGCAGGTGTATTGATGGCCATACAAGCATTATACTGCCACTCCCAAAGGAGTGTGCTCCCCAGAGGTACAATGTAGCCCAGCCATGCAGCTCTGATCAGAAGCAGCGATAGATGGGCTGGAATGTACATGCCGTATTTTATGTAGAAATAGTTTGACATTCTTTTTGCTGCCCATGTTCTGGGGTAGAATGAACACTGGTTTTTGAAGTAACAAGCTTCTTTCTGTGTACAGGGTTCAGTCAAATTTCTTATACACCTCTACCCCCATATAACGCTGTCCTCGGGAGCCAAAAAATCTTACCGCGTTATAGATGAAATCACGTTATATCGAACTTGCTTTGATCCGCCGCCCCCACGGAGTACTGCTTTACCGTGTTATATCCAAATTCGTGTTATATCGGGGTCGCGTTATATCGGGGTAGAGGTGTATCTCTAACCAAAACCAGAGGGTTCTCCATTTTGAAGAGAGAAAAATACATGGTCGTGCCTGCAGATTTGTCTCTAAATCAGATATTTTCCAGGAGAGGTCAGAAACTCTTTAATTTCGTAGTACATTCTGGTAATGATGATAGCAGAAGGCCAGAGAGAAACTGACTCATCTACACAAACTCACCGCTCCCAAAAGCAGAGAACAGCAGTTCACAGACAATGCGGAAGAGCATTTCCATGTGGCTAGTAGATATTGTAATGCATGTGAGACCATCACACAGGCCTCTAAATATCCTGAATTGTGTTAGTCGGGCTAGAATCACAGGCCAGCACTACACAACTGGCATGCTAAGCCTCCAAACAGGCTTCTGATAGATTCTCTCGCCCTCTGTTTACAAATCTAATTGGTTGTAGCTTCTACTTTTACCATCCATTTGACCTGAGCCCAAGGGCTAAACAAAGGCTCACCTTGTTCTGCTTAAATAATACAGGTACTGAGGTTATCGGCATCCTGTCATGTGCTAGAAGATTACCAAGCTGCTCCCATACTGCAGCTCTGTGGCTGCAAAATGTGCTGAAGGGCGGGTGTTTTTCCTGGGCTGACCTAATGACATCAGCTCTTGCTAACTACAAATAATAACAGTACACCCAGATAGCAGCTGGGCTCCCTGCTCCAATTCTGGGGCTTGATACAGGATAGGATTCTTTTATCAGCTTCAGCATTTCCCTCTTTCAGTGCCCAAAAGCCAATTTCATTCACTACATACTTTCCTACACCTGGAAGCAAGTTAGCATAAATTCCACTGTGGAGTAGGGAGAGACCCTGACCTGTAAAGGAAAATGTGAGCAGACAGTAGCCAGGAAAGAATCTGTCCTGCCCCTTTGAATCCACTGAGCTGCAAGGGCATTAACCAGGGCATTAACTCAGAAAACAATGAGTCAGCACTCCTGGCTCTTGGCTGCATGAGAGTAGCTCTGGTAATTGGGCTGAAACTTTATGATGAGTTTGCTGATCTTCCTGGGGGAATATTTATTTATTTCCCCCTATTTATTTTTACTCTGTGTTAACTGAGGCTGCCTGCCAGGTCGGTCACTCTGGCATCCTATCATCAGAAATTGCCCCTACCCATCACATGCTGTTTTTCTGCCACTCAGCTCCCAAAATAATGATCCTGTTTGAGTCTCCTGCATGCTGCCTCAGCTCCGTTTTCGGTGTTAAAACAAATAGCACATTTTCTCCGGTGGCAGATATACAGAACAAATTTAGCATTGGGATTCCATTAGCCTCTTTTCTTTCTGCAAAACCACCTTGTGGGCGAAGTGGTGCAGCTCCCTGGGGAGCTGAGTTTGGCTACTGATGCTGTTTGCTGAGAGTTATATTTTCTCCTACGTGCACACATATAACACCAGCGTCCTATTGATGCCAATGGGAGTTAAACACCTTCACTGAAGTGAATAAAGAGCCCTGATCATTTATAAATGTACCTGTTTATTGCCTGATTCTGCAGCTGGTTTCCACACACAATTCCCAAAGGCTTCAGGGGAGGAATCCTCATGATGAGACACTGAGGAATCTGTAGTTGAGAATGTAGCACAAACAAACGAGGTACATTTTAGGAATATAAATTTGGTTTTTAGTAGGGTTTGTGGCCCAGCTATTCAACAAGGTGGAATATAGCAGTACAGAGCAGAGAGTTTAGAGGGTTGATTTCATTAGCTCTTTTTTTAATGTGAATTTTAGTACTAGTGAATGGTGTAGGATTGATAACCTCCTGACCAGCATAGACCCCTCTTGGAATCAGTCGCCATGGCGCACTCAGTTGCTGATCCCTCTGCTGAGAGAGAAAGTAAAAACCAGTGTTATGCAATCACTATGTCCTCCATTGTCTAAAGCTGCTGTGTAATACTTGTGTTAGCATGATATGTGTGTGTGTGTATAAGAGGAATGTGTGTTAGTGCACAAGAGGGAGCAAATATGGGAAGTGTGGGAATAGTATTTATATTTATTTATCACATGAGCATCTAGCTGAGATGCTCAATATACATTCAAAAAGAACAATCCTGTATATGGCTTATATTATGGAGTATAGTATCAGAGGGGTAGCCGTGTTAGTCTGGATCTGTAAAAAGCGACAGAGTCCTGTAGCACCTTATAGACTAACAGACATATTGGAGCATAAGCTTTCATGGGTAAATACCCACTTCGTCAGACACATGTCGTGTATATGGCTTACATTATGGAGTATGTTTGCTTCTGAGAGAGGAGAGCCGTCATGTGTGTTAGGATGCGTTATACAGGTCTGTCTCGTCTTACGCTGGGGTTATGTTCCGCAGTCAGCGCCTAAAGCGAAAATCACCTATAGTCAAAATTACATTGAGTGTAATGGTGGGCGGAATCGCCCGCACTACAGAAACAGTATTTAAATTGTTATTTTTCTCTTTTTTTTTGTTTTGATTTTGCCGACTGTGTAAAGCTGAAATCGCACATGTTCAATGCGACTAAGATGTGACAGACCTGTAACCAGTAAGAAATTGGAGCAGGATTATGAGATGGATATGACAGAGACACGCATACAGTAACTCTCATTTTCATTAACTAGCAGCACCAGCCTCTCTGTTGTTGCATTGCTAAGGAGAGAAGGTCAATTGCTTCCAGCTTTGGCACGAAGTCAGCATCCCTGTTGCTCTCTTGATCATTTTGGTGTCAGGGCACCTCATTTCCAACTAATTGAAATAGCATATTTTTCTGGTGACAGTGCAACATCCTCAGCCTCAGTTGTGTCATCTGTGAGACTAATTAATAGATACCAAGCAGGGGACTTTAATCTGATCCTTCACCCTTCAGGAGAGGGCTTGAGAGCTCTGAAGTTACTTCTCTTCAGTAAGATTTTCAAACTATTTGCCCCACTAGTATCTCAAATGTAACCTTTCATCAATAATGATGATAGAATATTGACTAAGCACTAATGCTGGATGAAGCAGTCGTCATTGTGGGATAAATGACCATGTTAGAAGGTTAAGCTGCCTGAGGTAAACCTGGGGGCATTTGACATCCGGAAGGTCAATTAGTAATTTGAGGAGTGTGACTGCCATTTACAGACTCCTGAACACCCAAATAATATTCTGTATAAAGACAGAGTGTGGACTCTATATTGTAGGTACAGTATATGCAAAGGTAATTGACATGCTGCTGACCACGGGGGAATGATTTTTCACATTTGTTAATTCACCTCCAAGAAGCCCTTGCTAAAGTCTCTGGAATAAAATACTTTTAGAGCCAAGCAGTTAGAGAAGGGGGTTTTGGTTCAGGAAAGGATATTTCTTTTAGAAAGTGATCAACAAAATGAGAATGTTGGAAAACCACTGGTTTGCCAGCAAGAGTGGGAAAGGTTTCCTGTTTCTACAAGATCAATTTTCAGTGGACCTCTGCTTGACCTGAGGAGTTAGGAAACTAAAAGCCAGTTTGAGCCAAGAGCTTTTTATCATACTCCATCTGGACAAGGCCTCTACAGCTATATATGCCAAGAGGTGACATTTCCTTTCACATGAAACAACAGAGGAGTAACTCCATAACCTGGATGGATGTCAGATGAGCTCAGAAAATCTACAGCAAACCTCACCACTAAGAAAACAAACAAACAAAACAACCTGTACTATACTGAAGCCTCCAGGAGGACCAACATGGAGTTAAATCTACTGTCACCAGGTGGATCACAGAGGAGGGTATTGTAAAAGCCTCTCTGAGCAGCAGAGAAAATTAATGTGTTAAAGTTATTGATATAAGTGGGGGTGGTAGCTTCATGTCTTCTCTAGTAGCAATCTACAAGACAACCAGTTGGGGGTCTATGGTGGTAAACACTGCAGGTTAGACATCCAAGTATATCCTGACACAGCCTATGGCAAAAGCTGTAAGGTCTGGGGCACGTCACAGCTTCAGGACAAGGCACCAGCAAGGCCCCCCCCCTTATGTAAGCATGACATCATTCAAAAGCTTACTTGCACTGTCTCCACCTGCTGGCTGGGAGGAGCTATTCCGAAGTGTCTGCACAGGTGAGAAAAACTACCTGAAAGAAAAGGATCAGGTAAGACATTATGAACATTGATAATGCATGGGGATTAGGAGAGCCCTTTAAATTAATATTGAATGGTAGGAGGAAACGAATTAAAAAAAATTCTTGTAGGTTTCATATCAGTAAATTGAATTCTAAGGAAAATAAGCTACAGGAATCTCACATCTAACAACTAGCTAGCTCTCCTTACCCAGAAATAAAATGCACTCTTAAAAATTGCTTCAAATGCTGCAATGTTGTATCTTCTCAACGCACCTTTGATTTGGAATCTCACATGTTTATAGACGCTCCCTTTTTCTGCCAAAAATGAAGCTTGACTTCAGAGAGAAAAAGAAATGTAACATGGAAAGGGAAAGAGAGTGTCAGAATCACTGAGACTGGGTTTTACTCTTTGCTGGAATGACTAGAGAGTCACAACAAGATCTTCAGATAATGTGTAAGTTATATAGCAGTGATACAAGGATTACCCCATTGGATCAAAAGTTTCACAAGACTCTCAAAGCCATCATTCTGGAACTGTTTCAAATATTATTAATGTTCTTCCTCTGAGATTTTTATTGCTAGTCACTGATATCAACAGTAACAAATTTAAAGAAACTATAAATGACAGAGCACCCAGCGATAGGGTAAATAAAACAAAATAAAATAAAAAGACTCTTTTACCATGCACCTTACAATGAACATCAAATATTAAACAGCATTTATCTGATGTATCCCCAAGCACATCTTCTCAGCAGGCAACAGACTGACATTCACATCCTTTTCAGTAACCTTGAACCCCACAGTCCTGTGCTTACTGTATGGTGTTGCTAGCAGTAATATTAGAATGAATGAGAATGTTGGGGATAGATTGCATCCTGGTATGGGGATAAGTAACAACTCAAAAATACAGAGAACAAAAAACATGCTTGTGAGACTTAATAGAGGTCACTAATCTGACTAAGTCATCATCCAAAATAACAAAAGACAGGAAGCAGCCATTGGAGTAATAGAAAAAAAATCTCTTCCTGTGGCACCTTTGTTGTTGTCCTGGGTGCTCAGATACCACAGTGACAGGCTCAGTATAAGAACCAGAATAGAACATCATAGCCCACCAGGCAAGGTTGTTAAGGCTAAAGTATGGATTTATTTCAACACCTGCTGTAGATGGCATCCTAAGAGACGAGCCTGCCAAAAATAACATGCGCTTTGATGAACTTAAGGACCTTTCCTCACTGCCACATGTGGTGCTCTCTGCTGGGAAGTATTCAGTCCCAGGCGCATTTGCCTCAGCAGCCCCCCATGGCTAATATAAGAACGAATATAAGAGATGCTACTGGAAGAAAGCAAATACTGGGTCAGGGAAAACTTAGTCTCTTCAATGATGGAGAAATTTGGACCAAAGAGTTTTCCATAGCTGAGAATAGATGGAGTGTATGCACAATTGTCCTGCTCTCTTCAGCACTGATGAGGCATCAGCTGGAATATTGTGTCCAATACTGAGCACCACACTTTAGGGAAGATGTGGACAAATTGGAGTGAGTCCTGAGGACAGCAACAAAAATGATAAAAGGTTTAGAAAACCTGACCTGGTTAAAAAAAATTGGGAATGTTTAGTCTTGAGAAAAGAAGATTGCAGGATGACCTGATAACAATCTTCATATATGTAAAGGGCTGTTATAAAGAGGACAGTGATCAGTTGTTCTCCATGTCCACTGAAAGTAGGACAAGAAGCAATGGGCTTAATCTGCAGCAAGGGAGATTTAGGTTAGATGTTAGGGAAGTTAAGCTCTGGCACAGGCTTTCAAGGGAGGTTGTGGAATCCCTGTCATTGGAGGTTTTTAGGTACAGGGTAGGCACACACCTGTCAGGGATGGTCTAGGTTTAGTTGGTCCTGCCATATTGCAATGGCAAGACTTAATGACTTCTTGAGGTCCCTTTCAGCTCTCCATTTCTATGATTCTGTGATAATGCTGGACATGGCACATGGGCAGTTCAGGAGAGACTTAGAAAGGGAGGGCTTTCTGCTGTTACTGATGTTTCACAAAGCCCTTTTATTGGTAACCGTGTGCCAGTAATTCAGAGAGATTTCACTGATATACGGTGCAACTGTGGGCAGGGAATCCATGGTACCATCTGACTGGCTGAAAGCTGTTCATCTTCAGTAAGGACAACACACACACCATCGCACACTCTTACCCACGTACACCCTTAGTCACACACAGTCTTACACACTCACACACATACTGCACTGAGTTTTTGTGCTGTTCCATCAGGCTGGAACTATTTTTACTGTATTTGCATATACAGAGAAATAGCTTAAAGCCTGACAGAGCTTAAAGAGCAAGACTCGGCCACAGCAGGTCTCTGAGCTTATCATGGGCTCAAGATACTTTCTTTTGCGTTTTTCTCATTCTCCCCTTGGAAATGACAGCTTCCTATTTCTTGGCCAAACTATAACACCAGCAATAAAAAAATAGAAGCAAAGCATCTTTAGCTACATTTTTGATTGTTCATAATGTCTAGCAATATATTAAAATATAAAGGTTAACAACATTCCTGAGAAAAACTAAAACACCAGCATATTAGAGAAGAGATTGCACAAACTGAATTCAAAGTGGAATTTCAAGCAGTGCATTCTGTTGATATAAACCTTGAGAGCACTTGGTGAATGTCAGCAGAGCTTTGAAATTAAAATCTCTCTCATTTCATACCATCTATTGTTGCATCTATGGCTTGGGTTAGTTGAGGAAGATAGAAGCCACTTGGGGCATGCTTTATAATGTTGGCATTTCTAAGAGATGATGAGGACAGAAGTGTTTTGAATTTAGCTCTGTCTCTCTGAGCCTATTGAAATGCAAAGACAGAATTTTGTTATAAAGTGACAGAGAGAAAATTCTGTATCTGTGAGCAATGAAAACAAAAGCAGAGTCCTTGTAGATGTGGGCCAAGGGGGCTGTGGTTTAGGCTTGCCCCTTGAGTAACAGGAAAAAATGAGACTGAAAGCAGTAGCAAATCTTTTACAAAATAACACCGAATGAAAAATGAGGTTTACATCATTTTCATCATATACAATATCTAGTGATTTACATTGACTTACACATGAATTGTAAATGATTAACTCATGTATTTGTAATTGCTGTCGGGCTGTATGCGTAAACCAACATTGTGAATCTGTTTATACAACTCTGGAAGTATAATATGTCAATGTTAGTGTGAGTGTGTGAACGTTTTGCTGCCTAATTTGTTCTAGATTTCTGTCAGGTCTCAAAAGCTAAGCAGGATCCAACTGAGTCAGTATTTGGTTGGGAAATCTGGAAAGAGCGCCTGTAGTAAGTCCCAAAGGGGATTCATTGGGTTGCATTTTTCCTTCCGAGTCAGCACTAAATTAGTGCCCCTTTGCAGTGTTGGTGACATTGTGCTGCTGGATATGCTGTCTTCTGGAGGCAATGCAAACTGCTGTCATTAAAAAATCAGAGAAATTTTCGAAAGAGTCATGATGTTAATCCTAGAGCCTGATCAAATTTTAGTTTGGGAGATTGCATTCTGCCTCCCAGAATTCCCCTGCAGTTTGGTGGACAAGAGATTCTTCACTCTTTGCCCTGTGTGGTGTTAAACAGTTGCTGTGTTTCATCCCAGAATTAGCTGCATTTCAGTGGTACATTAATACCTATGTGCAATATAGTTTGTATCGCTTTGTAAATTCTTTGGAATCCTATGAAATGAAAAGTACTATATAAACTTAAGACTTTTAAAAATGTCATGGGAGTTCGTCTGATATTGGCACTAATTTACCCCACTTTACTGGTTCAGAGATTGACACTACTCTGTAAATGATACCATTATGCTGAACTTGGTATAGAAACTTAGCCAATCTTTAAAGGACATCTATGCCATATTTACATATTCATGGACAGCATGTATATTGAAGTATTATAATGCAACTAGTTTGCACACACATTTAAACTAAATTTGTCATGCAGTGCATCCAATAGTGATTCTCACAGAAATCCAAAGAAACCCTTCACAATTCCTTCAGAACCATTATATAAAGAATCCCAACCCCTCTGCACACTGAGTTTTAAAAATTGGATTCAGTCGTTGGATGGTCTCAGAGAGACACTGACACGAGGAGAGAAGGGAAGGCATGGCAGAGGGACTGCAAAGGCAGCGGGAGGGGGAATGTGAATGCTGAAACTGGAAGGACAGGAAAATAAAAGAGAGATTCATTGGGTGACAATTTACTTCATTTGTCTTACTGCTATGTGAGTGGGAAATGCAGTACTATTCAGTTTTCCAAATCTCTCTCACATTTGGGGAGAGTGTTTGATATTTAAAATTGCTAGTTACAGGGATTGCACATGTTCAAGCTACAGCACATATGTGTTCTCAGGAGCTCAGCATCCTTTCCCATCCATAATTTCTCTTTGCTTGTTCAATCAGTTTTGGCAGCTGAATACATATGTGGCTGTGCTAAGACGGGAAATTGTGCAGTTCCAGACACTCTTTTTGTATGTTTAATGGGTGGTGTGACCTCCAGAGATGTGAGTACAGACTTGTAAATTCCGAATAGCCTGGAACATATACCTGACTAGAGAGTGCCTGGTAGGGCACTGGCTTGTGGCAGAAAACATTTGCTGAAAAATATAGGCAGTGGAGATCCTGGTGAGTATTCCAGGCGTACATGGTAATAAGTTTGATTTCCTGATCAGGGATACTGAATTGGGTTGACAAACTTGAAAATAAGGTCTGAATTAAAATTCTGTGATTTCTTGGTGAACTGGGGAGAAGACAGTTAGGAGATACAACAGTGACTCTGGCCTACTAAGACTAACTGTAGCTAGTGACCCCAAATAAAGTGCCTCTCCTCAGAGGCTACCACTTAAAAGTTCTTAGTTTCTGTCCAGCAAAGAACACTGTTAATTGTTCTTTAAAATGTTTATAGAAGTTCAACTTGCACACAGTGCAAAGTAAAAGCCATATAACAGGAGTCGGCAACATTCGGCACGCAGCTCGCCAGGGTAAGCACCCTGGCGGGTTGGGCCAGTTTTATTTACCTGCTGACACAGCAGGTTCGGCCGATCGCGGCCCCCCCTGGCCGCGGTTCACCGTCCCAAGCCAATGGGGCTGCGAGAAGCGGCGCGGGCGAGCCATGTGCTGGCTGCGGCTTCTCGTCGCCCCCATTGGCCCGGGACGGCGAACCGCGGCCAGTGGGGGCCACGATCGGCCAAACCTGCCGCGTCAGCAGGTAAATAAAACTGGCCCGTCCCGCCAGGGTGCTTACCCTGGAGAGCCGCGTGCCGAACCTTGCCGACCCCTGCCATATAAAATGGTTTCCTGTAGACACATCAAGAAAGAGTGCACAACAAAGAATACCTTATACAGGAGCTGTTGGTTTTTGAGTTATTCACTATGTAAATTCAGAAGAGATTCATAAGATAATTTTCAGTTAGTGTGGCAAATAAATAAATAAAAATGTAAGACTTATGGGCCTTTTTGTTTTGGAGGTCCTTATCCAAATAAATGATGAAAAGCAATATTGTGCTTAAGTATTTTGCATATGAATTTCTTAGAGAGAGTCATCCAAGAACTACATAGTCTAGAAATAAGATACCAAAGACATCTGCAGGTCACTGGAACACCAAGATTTTATCATGCAGTTCTACTATGAACAACGACTCAGTGAAAATGGCATTGTAGGATCCCATGTTTATGCTTCAATTATTTCCAGAACAAATTTGCCCAGTTTAGAAGTAAAAGGATTTTTTTGCGAAGTGCCGGCCCCGTAAATTCAGCCTGGACTCTGACGGTAAAGCACTGCTCTTTGTGAGATAGGTACGTAGGTATTGCTGGATACGACTAGAGCTGGTTGGATGTTTTCCGACAGAATATTTTTTGTTGGAAAATGCTGATTCATCAAAATCTAAATGTTTCAGAAGAATGTCTGTTGAACCTGCTGATGGTTTCTGGTTTCCTGTCAGGTTGCCCATTTTGCAGACTGCCACAGAGCCAGGATCCTAGGAGCCCTGGCTGGAGGGAGGGCTCTCAGGGGCAGGTCTCCCTGCTCTGAGTGGAGGACAAATTACAGAGATGGGCTCGGAAGGGTCAGAGAAATCGTTCACTTCTGCCGCATTCCGTTAGCTTCTCTGACAAGTTCTAGGTTTGGAAATTTAAACAAATGGAACTTTTCTCCTAGAAAAGCGATTTTGAAATCTCTTTCCATGCAGGAGTTGAATAGTGGAGTGTTAGAACATAGTCCAGCAGGGAGTGAAATGTCTTGCCTGGCTTTAACTATACTGGATATTATAAACTCAGTAAAAGTCTTATAAATACAAGAAGCCTTCCCCATCATTTTCCCTCCCCTGGTCCTATTGGATACCATGCTGCTCATGTCTCTGGCATTTGCACTGGGCACTAATGTGGTTTCGGCTCTTCTCCTTAGCAAAGCCTTCTTGCTTTTCTCCTAATCTTGGCTCCTGCGCACAGCATTGGCAGCATAATGCGTATATCTCCTTCACTTTAAATGCTTCTGCTGGAAGTTTCATAGAATCATAGAATCTCAGGGTTGGAAGGGACCTCAGGAGGTCATCTAGTCCAATCCCCTGCTCAAAGCAGTACCAATCCCAACAAAATCATCCCAGACAGGGCTTTATCAATCTGGGCCTTAAAAACCTCTAAGGAAGGAGATTCCACCACCTCCCTACGTAACCCATTCCAGTGCTTCACCACCCTCCTAGTGAAAAAGATTTTCCTAATATCCAACCTAAACCTCCCCCTCTGCAACTTGAGACCATTACTCCTTGTTCTGTCATCTGCTACCACTGAGAACAGTCTAGATCCATCCTCTTTGGAACCCCCTTTCAGGTAGTTTAAAGCAGCTATCAAATCCCCCTTCATTTTTCTCTTCTGCAGACTAAACAATCCCAGAAGTCTGGCTTCTTATGACTGATTCCAGCAGTTTCCTTTGGTATTTTATAGTGCTTTCCTAATTTACTGCCTTTTTATGATGATAATAAAAGGCCACACATCAGGGAATGCCATCAAAATTGAAGGAAACTTCCTCTCTCTTTGTCAGCTCAAGTTGAGCATTGTAATTTACTTGATAACCTTTTGGCTTAGGGTGTTTACCTCCCATGGAACAAGTTTCTTCTCCCCTTATGACAATGAGATAATTAAAATACTTCCCAGTTTCTTAAGATATTAAATTAGGATAGACTGTGTCCTATTGCAAATGCCAATGTGAAGCCAGCTCCATTATCAGGATTTCAGTTTAAGAGCATCCATTTTTCTTTGAAGGGCATATATTTTATCTCTGCCTTTTCCTTTGTTTAGATTTTGTTGTGAGATCTGCCGTTTAAACTGATGCAGGTTTATTCCATTAATCATAGAAAGTTTTTTTTGTATATGAAAACAGAAATGTGTGTCCTCATTCTTCTCAAGTACTACATACATGGTTTTTTTAATGGAAATAATCAGCCTTTCCTCCCTCACCACCTCAATCTTCCAAGCTTCACATGCTGAAAACCAGTAGCTGTGTGATTGCTGCCAAGGTTGCCTACAAGCCGTAGACAAAGTGCCATTAAAAATCCAACTCTATTCCTCTCCTTTTTTCTTTAATTCTGGCTTGTCCTATACAGTGCATATTCCCTGTGGTATGCTCCCTGCACGTCTGGTGGGATGTAGAATGAAACGGGGAATGAACAAAGCTGGGTAATGTATAGCAGAAATGTTCTTTATTCATTCAGAGTGATCCTCAGCCTTCCATTCCAGAGAGGGTCACAGACCGTGGTGCTGACCTTTCCTGACATGTTCAGTAAGCATATGTCTGGACTGAGGAAACTGTTATTGCTTTGCTTCCATAAGTTGAGTCACAGATACT
The DNA here is from genome assembly GCF_013100865.1 of Trachemys scripta elegans. Classification (NCBI taxonomy): domain Eukaryota; kingdom Metazoa; phylum Chordata; order Testudines; family Emydidae; genus Trachemys; species Trachemys scripta. Next base: position 535,296 of record NC_048316.1, on the reverse strand, counting down.
AGAACAGGGAGTGGCGTCCCCACATAAACGTTCTTGCACAAAGATAGTTCTTCGGGTAATTCACATGTATCAGAACTGCTCATCAACGGGCAAAACTATCTTTATTCCTGGCACTGCGTCCAGGGCTCCCACAGCCCCAATTATAGCTATAGCTCCATGGATGTTTTTCAAAGCTTGTGCAAAATGATTGCAGAGTATTAATGTAATTCACCCTGAAAAGTCCTTCCGCTCTCATCTGACCCCTCAGAAAAAGGTGCTCAGTTGTATATAGACCATGATAAGAGATGGCCTCTTATCTATTGGACTATAAGGTGGATAGAAAGCTGGCTAGATCGTCGGGCTCAAAGGGTAGTGATCAACGGCTCCATGTCTAGTTGGCAGCCAGTTTCAAGTGGTGTGCCCCAGGGGTTGGTCCTGGGGCCGGTTTTGTTCAATATCTTCATTAATGATCTGGAGGATGGCGTGGACTGCACTCTCAGCAAGTTTGCAGATGATACTAAACTGGGAGGAGTGGTAGATATGCTGGAGGTTAGGGACAGGATACAGAGAGACCTAGACAAATTAGAGGATTGGGCCAAAAGAAACCTGATGAGGTTCAACAAGGACAAGTGCAGAGTCCTGCAGTTAGGACTGAAGAATCCCATGCACTGCTACAGACTAGGGACCGAATGGCTAGGCAGCAGTTCTGCAGAAAAGGACCTAGGGGTTACAGTGAGCGAGAAGCTGGATATGAGTCAACAGTGTGCCCTTGTTGCCAAGAAGGCTAAAGGCATTTTGGGCTGTATAAGTAGGGGCATTGCCAGCAGATCGAGGGACATGATCATTCCCCTCTATTCGACATTGGTGAGGCCTCATCTGGAGTACTGTGTCCAGTGTTGGGCCCCACACTACAAGAAGGATGTGGAAAAATTGGAAAGAGTCCAGCGGAGGGCAACAAAAATGATTAGGTGGCTGGAGCACATGACTTATGAGGAGAGCCTGGGGGGACTTGGCCTTTTTAGTTTGCAGAAGAGAAGAATGAGGGGGGATTTGATAGCTCCTTTCAACTACCTGAAGGGGGGTTCCAAAGAGGATGGATCTAGACTGTTCTCAGTGGTACCTGATGACAGAAGAAGGAGTAATGGTCTCAAGTTGCAGTTGGGGAGGTTTAGGTTGGATATTAGGAAAAACCTTTTCACTAGGAGGGTGGTGAAGCACTGGAATGGGTTACCTAGGGAAGTGGTGGAATCTCCTTCCTTAGAGATTTTTAAGGTCAGGCTTGACAAAGCCCTGGCTGGGATGATTTAGTTGGGAATTGGTACTGCTTTGAGCAGAGGGTTGGACTAGATGACCTCCTGAGGTCCCCTCCAACCCTGAGATTCTATGATTCTATGGCCATATCTATGAAAGGACTGAGTCCTTTGACACCCACACCATGGGAACATGTCTTGCTAACTGCTTCACGCCCACCCCTTCCTTACATTGGCTCCAGTCCCACTGCCTCAAGTGGCTACATTCCTTCTAGACCGTCAGTCATGATGGAATGAAAAATGTTCTCTGAAGTATTTAGAAAGGACCTATGACTTTGGTAGCCTAGAGACATTTATAAACAGAAGCACATGAAGAGAGGCCTGAAAAGAGATTTTTCTCTTCACTCTCTGTATTCTGTATATTGTATAGGGACATTCTGCAGTACTGGGAGTTGCTTGCCGCTACCGTTGCTATGGGCCTCAGACAGCCTGAATGACAGTTAGACTCTGTGGGTATCAAGTCATAGAGCCTCCATGTCAGCACCGCCTGCGGAGCCGGGCTTTCTAGATGAACAAAGCCCTTATACTTTACGGTTCCAAATCACGGCAGAAATCTCTAGTCACTGTCAGCTGCCTGTGTAAGTTAAAGTTTCCAACTGGGGATAGTGACACAGATTAACAGAAATTTCCATTATCATCACAGATTTATGAAATTGTTACAGTCTTTGAAAATACCAGCATGAGGAAAAGGTAGTGGAGATATGCTATTTCTTTCATTCCATCTTGGATTTCTGTTAGTGACATACCAAGCAGACCCAAAGTAATTTGTCATATTTGTTAATAGCACAAGAGGCAGTTCCTTTAAAGTGAATAAGCAGCTAAAAATTAATTTCTTCTTAGATTGCCCCAGTCATGACAGCTCTGCATTTTTATGTACCTTTCAATGTTTAATATAAATAAGGGGAAAAAATAACCAGACATCAGTGTCCAGAGGCAATTCTTGGTATACATGCTGCAAATAGACACTGCTTTCAAAAATGTGAATGCATATTTGATGATACATGAGGGAGGAGCTGATACTTGTTTTATACTGGAACTCTGCCTTGCTTTCCAAAAGCCTATTCTACTGCCACTCATACTGTTTAAATGCAGAATCCTAAACGCTGCATTGCACAGTGTGAGCCGAGCTGTGGGTTCCTTCACTTGCAGTGAAGAAAACATGACAGAAATGCAATTAAGGTTGAAAATGATGTTTGCGTGTGTCTGTGTGACCTCATGACCCACTGCTGTGCAGGTGTCTCTGAGCTGGAGACATGTCACTGCCTCACAAAGAAATGCACAACAGAACCTGCTTGTCACCTTTACAGTTTGGAGCCTGGTTTACCTCTGTTAGAACTAAAACAGATGAAGGAAAGTAAGTAGGAAAGTAGATCCCTATTATTCATACCTGCAGTGTCAAAGTTTGGTCCTTCTTCATTTAAGGATGTTGCGAGCTCTAGTTCAAAGTTAACTTCTGACCAGGATTTTAACTAAAGCTACGCATACATTTTGAAGACAGTGTTCAGTAGTTGGAGCTATGCACGCACATCAGAGAGAAAACAAAAACACCATAAAATTTTCAATAGTGATTGGACGATACAGGCCACTACAGACGCATATTCTTCAAGTGTCTGAAAATGTATGTGTAAGTCACATGCACACCGAGTGGAATCTGATTGTATAGCCATATGTACTGAGAGGAGTGTGCAATGTAAGCAGGACCCACCCCGTTCAAAAAGTAGAGAGAAGAGGTACTTCAAGCCCCTAAAGAAGATTTTTGTTAGTAATGCTACTCCTGTGACCAGGACCATTTCCTAGGTTAGCTGGTCAGGTACTCATGGCAAAATGTTGCTTTCTGTTTCAAAGATTCAGAGACCAAGCAGAAAGCAAAGGATATCAATATATATGATAGTTTCAGCCAATTAGGACAAATGGCTCTTTTCTAGTCGTTCAGCAAGACAAGTTCCTTGGGAGAATTATTCTTAGCATGTCTGTGTCATGTATACTGATGAAAGGCAGTAAATATACCACATCCGTGCTGCTAACCTATCATTTTTACTCAAGAAGAATACCCTTGCTGCCAGGCCAGTGACAGAGAGTGTCTGTCTGTCTATCAGTACTCATATGACCTCCATGCTGTAGTATCTGAGTACCTGACCAGCTAACAGTCACATAGATTCATAAATCAGAAAGCCAGAAGGGTTTTTCTATGTAAAATAGTCCATACATCCCACTCAATAACTTTTCACGGAGACAGCTGTTATTATTTTTATTTTTTATTTGTATTACCATAGAGCCTAATCAAGGACCAGGACCCTGTTGTGCTGAGCACTGTACAAACAAGTCTGTGCCCCAAAGAGTTTATAGTCTAAAGATAAGACCAGAGACAAGAGATAGGTATAGATAGGCCGATGGGGGAGTACAAGGAAACACTGAGACAATATTGGGCCATGTAATAGGTTGTGGTCTCAGTGCACCAGCAGCCCAACTGATGTGTGTGCTACCATTACCCTCTGTTGGGTGGATGGATGTCAGGCTTGAGTACAAAGAAAGACTCCCTCAGGGATCCCCTGACTTTTCTCTAGGCTGGTACTACTCATTCATTTGAAATGGTGGGGTTGTCTTTGGTCATGGCAGCTCAAATCACTGCTACATCCTGGAGGCCACCTTGGGCCTTCTCCAAGTTGTTTAGGAGAGTCCCCTGGCATTTCCCAATGTGAGTTAAATGCCAGCCATTCTCATTTTCACCACCTCTCATTTCTCATGGGTAGTTTTAAATGATTTGTCAGGGTTTCAGATCTTATTTATGTTTCCTCCTGGTGTATTTGTACTTAAGGTGAAGGTGATTTTGAGGTAAAGACAAAAGCAGCTTTTAATCAGACACTGTAGATGTTAAACCCCCTGCAATCTGGGACTGACAGCAGTGTCTCCTTCATGATGTGGATGCCCTTAGGATCACCTGCTTGCTCTGCAGTGGGGCTGAATGAACTGTTCCTGTCTAGATCTGTTTCCAGTATCTCAACAGAAACAGAAAAGTTTTGAGGGGCAGAGAAAGATTTAAAGACCATTTCCTTATTGCACTCTCCTAAGGTTGTCATGTTTGAGGCTTTGCCGTTAGGTACTGTTTGGGATCTTATCTACAGGAGGTGCCTTTATAGCCATAAAGGACAAGGTATTAGAGATTGGGATTTGATTCATGTTAGTATTCAGAATGTCTTTCCAGGCAGGTTGCAGGGACAACTTGGTATTTCAGGCAAGGACATTGCTTTGCAGCCTTCTTGTTTAGGCAGGTGAGAAAGGAAAGCATAAAAAGCATCTGGAATTTGTCTGTGTCATTAATGTAACAGGTACAGTACAGGCAGAGTTCACCTGCAAGCTTCTTCCCCATACTATCAGCCAACCCCAGAAGCTACTAGAGGATGAAAAAAGATAAATAGGGATTAAGAAAGGAAATAACAAAAGGAAAAACTGTATTTTCTAATCCAAACCTTGCCCTGCAGTGTCTCTGTAACCCCTAGTCATTCTTTTGAGACATAAAATGTAGAGCACTACAATTACGTTAGTGATTACACTTTATCTTTTCCTACCAAGGTATTAAAGAGGAACTGGGGAGCACATTAAAAAAACATACAGCCCTATTTAATCATGATTCCCTCTAAAACAATTGCAGGAAATCTCACTATTATAATTGCATGATCATAAAAATCAGTTTTAAGCTTTTCAAGCTTTGCACAGTTCATCATTTGCCTGGTTTGCAGTCTGGAGCTATGTCAGTTTAGTGAGCCTTGGATTGTTTGTGTCCTTAACTGTACTTAATAGAGGAGCACCCCCTGGCTGCAGTAATGCTACAGGGAGAGCAACAATGGTCCAAATTTTGATGCTCTTCCCTGATTTAAATGAGCCTTTGATATTACAAAACAAACCACACCGCAAATTCTTCTACTAGGACTGTGACAATCTCAAAATCCCAACTTCTGGGCCAGACAAACAAACAAGCCCACAGATTGCTGGGTCTGCTGGGCTTATTGACAAAGACATAGACATGGTGGAGTCACCTGTTCGTCTTGCAGCTTTCTAGGTAATTCCTGCACTGCAGAGCTGAAACATGCTGACCTCTGCTACTTGCTTCCCCAACCCAGAGGGACACTTTAATCAGGAGACCACATACCTTGTTCTGCAGCACAGACACACCCAGGCTTTTTGTAGGTGTTCTAGGGCAGTCTCTGGGGGCACAAGAGGGCAGAGCCATAAGGAATGAATGTGTCACAGCAGAAAGTAGTTGCATCATGAAATGTCACCCCTGCTCGGGGCATGTTACACTTCTGTACATTCCCCCCTTTCCTGTTTTGGTGACCACTGATTTGTCCACAATCTTCCCTTGGTAGTTTTATTCCAGGTGTTGCAGTTCTCCTTCCCAACTGGATCCGACCTCTCACAACTTCTCCCTGGTGTTGCTATCATGGAGCTGAGATGTGCACTTTTTAAAGTAAATGGCAAGAAGATACTGTCTTGAAATAGTAACAACAACCAAATATATGATTTCCACTTTCAGCACCCCATATACAAAATTGTTCCAGCACCTCTGTCTAGGATCCCGTATGGCCCTTGTCACTGGAAGTATCTGATCCCCGGCATCTTCCTTCCTGAATATGGAGCCTGCCATCTCCTCTAATCCTGAGATTCAAGGTCCTGAACTTGTCCAGTTTGGCCCTACACCTGATGCATTGCCTTGCTAGTCCTCTTAGCCATGTTTAGTACTTAAGCAATTTGTAGTTAGAAGTTGACTCCACCCAGTTTGTTTGCTGATGAGCTCGTCATATTCCTCAGTAGAACATGTACCCCTGAAACAAAGGTTTGTTTGCTTTGCGTTTCCCCTTGATTGTGTTGTGCAGGGGTAATTCCCATTCGTGTTTAGAGAAGTCACTCTCTCCCACCACCCGCAGTTATATTTCCTTAATTATTCTAATTCATATTTAAAATCTGTTTGCAGTGAACTCACTGTGTTTGACAGCAATGCAGGATTCTTCGTCCTTGGTCTGAGCTTGGAGCCTCTAGCAGTTTGATCATGAAGGGAACTTTTAGAACTCTATTTGTGGTGTCAAAAACACTTCCATGGCAACAGACTGAGCTGTCACTGCACTAAAGGATTCTTTTAGTGAGAGAAGGGATTCTCTTACCTTTCATTAACAGCCAAGACAGGGAAAATACCAACAATTCATGAAAGGGGAACCAAAGTAAATGTACATCAGATATTCTATAAATGTTACTCCACGCAGCAAAGAGGCAAGAGCTGGGTTAGAGATAAATAATTAGCAGAGCAGAAGATAGAGTTATAAACGGAGGCAGTTGCAGTTTCTCATGCGTTTAATCCTTAGGAATTAAAACCAGAGGCAAATGGCTGTGGAAACTATTTGTTCTCCTTTCTCATCCCTCCAGCTTTTTCTTCTCTGTTGTATGGACAGTCATAATTTAGTGGACACTAATCTCAGGAGCTTCGTAAAGCTGGTGAGATACAAATAGGAGATTTGATTTCCTAAATGTTTAATTTGAACATTTTTATAAGAACATAAGAACAGCCATACAGGGTCAGACCAAGGTCCATCTAGCCCAGTATCCTGTCTTCCGACAGTGGCCACTGCCAGGTGCTTCAGAGGGAATGAACACACAATGAAATGAGTCTCAATGACAGCAAAAGAGATATTAGAGTCCATTAAATGCCCAGTGGCTGCTTAGCTCAAGCATGGTAATGCCCTTTTGCCGCTACGTAACTTGGTGACCTGCCCCTGGTGATAGTGAGTGAAAGTTCAGTGGCCGTTATGAAATGACCTGGAAATCTCAGTCTAGTTCCCAGTAGAAAAAATCCTCAGGACAACTGTCTGTAATTGGCCCCCATACTGCACTCTCATCAGAGGGGCCAAGCATTGAATGGGCTGAAGACCTTGAACTTCCCTCTTACTCCTAAAGGTAGCCTCTCTGTGTCATGAGAACCACAATCCAAAACTTGTATTGTGGGTGTCCTGTACCTTTTCTGGGCTAAATTGGGGGCTTCTGTTCCAACTGATACTCATTTAACACAGATGTCACATTCACGGGTGCCCCATGGTGCCTCAGTAAATAATCATGACTTTTGCTTTTCTGAGCCCAATAAAAGCATCTCACAGAAACTTACGGATTTCACACATGCACCAGCAGGGTGGGCTTAGCCATCTCACACCCGCAGGGCCCCAGCAGGTCAGGAAATGAAGCAGCTGGGCTTACGGCTTCTGGAGAACACAAAGAATAAACTCATGAAAGCCACACTCCAAGGGTTCTGGGTAGAACTATCAAAATCAGATTCTGGAATTACTGGTTTAATAATCTGTAAAACCCTGTAGGTGTTTTGTGGCTTTTCACAATGTAACTCTAGGAGCTACAGATACAGTCAAGGCAATGATAGTGTTAAAACCAGAAGGAATGAGGCAGTTAAGGTTAGTACCACCTACAGAAGAGAACCCACATATCCTCCTTTCTGCTGAGTCTGTTTGCCAAACTTGGGGAAGGAAGAGACGGTCTCTTATCAGGATTCCTTGGTTCCTCAGAGCTGCTTGAAGCCTCTGTAACACATATGGGCAATCTTAATATGGATCTCTGGGAAGATTGTTTCATGGGTCTCAGAATTATTGCAAAAAGCCAACAGAGGTGAATATTTAGAGATTTATTAATACATTAAAGCTACATGTTTAATATATCTCTTTCTGTTCTGGTGACCCCAGTTGTCCTTTGCTCCTGAGAAATTTTTTGAAAGAAAATAAGATTCCACCTTCTCTGTTAATGCAATTTGAGTTGCAAGATGGAATTTTAATTCAGAGATCTTTACAACCTAAAGTTAAACCTTTAGTCTGATTTTAATTAAGAAATCTTATGGTGGTGCTGGCTAGAATTTAATGCCAGAGAAACTATTGAGAGCTTCTGGGATGAATTAAGCCCTTAGAAGCCAAGAATGGATGCACAGACATATATTCTCCTCCCAAATCCAATTTACAAACAGCTAATCTGACTCCTTTCCCAGCAGCTCAACATTCCCATAACACCCCATGCTCTGCAGCCCACCCGCTCCCAGATCTTCCTTGCCAGCAGGAATTATCCTTCCTGTTGTCAGCTGTGGAACCCTCCTGCTACCCCAGTTTGACAAGCATCTGGCCTGATCTCTCGTTTCTAGTTAAAATGCTGCCCATAACACATACAGGATCCAGCCCTCCACCCAAACAGTAAATCCTGAGTCTACTTCCCAAACACCTCCAACTCCACCCAGCCATTGCAACGCCCTCCAAGCACTCAGTTCCCAGTCTCCCACCCAGCTTCAGAGTCCCCTTCTCTGCATTCCACCACAGCAGAGCCTCCCCATCTACCTTTCCTTCCAGGCCTCTGAACACTCCCACTTCTCTGGTGGTCAGCTGACGTCTTTCAGCTATGGATGACGGGGATGTGGCTACTCTGAGTTATGGCTATCTTTCTTTTTGTTGTTGCAGCCACTCTCCTCAAATGTGCTCAGCCCAGAATAATTTCAGGCACCAGTATGTGTCTATAAGGTAAACCTGAGTTGTTTTGGCTTTGATTGTTATCATGAGAGACTAATAGATTCCAATACTACAGCTGCCAGGTTGGCTAGCAGTAGCATGACCTCAATTAGAAATTAGTTCAGGGATAAAGATGATACTGGGATTCAAACCAATAATCTTGTCCAAAGCCAGGGCTCTGCTAGTTGAAAGGAGAATCCCATTACTTCAGTGTATGTGTGTATTTGTGCACTGTCTAGTCTGTGGCCCAGATTCTACTCTTGATTTGACCAGTATAAATCCAGAGTAACTGTTGTGACTTCAGTGGACTTACTCCAGATTTACACCACCAGAAATTATGGCAGAAGGTGACTCTGTCTGTCTCATGTATTGAAAGATAATGGAATTTTTTGCCAGGATGTCTGTGTACAGTATCCTCCCATCAATTTAGTATTTGTATCACCCAGACTGCAGGAGGCCTTTTAGAATAACCATCTACGAAAACTGTAGAAACTTTACTTTTTTATGCTGTGTTTCCCAGGTGACATTCTGTGAGGTATTAATCCTACCACCACAGTGGTGTATGTGAAATATTTTCAATCTTTGCAGAAACCTGATTGCACCTTTCACCCTTTTGAATGATCTGAGGAATATAAAGCAAACCTCATTAATGAATTGTTGCCAAAAAACCCTCTAGTAACTCGGAGAGATAGTGAAAGGAATAGAAAGTTGTACTTATTGAACAAATGAATTCACTTATTCATAGCAAGTGGCAGAAATTATAGAACAATTTCCACCTCTGGGTAGTTTCTAATCATTGGATTTATAGACTGTATTGAAAATAGCAATGATTGTATTTCCTAATAACCCATTGTGCACAAAGGGAAACCCTAATAGCTCATTAGCACCAGCCTTTTAGTGAGAGAACTGGTCATCTGAATGACCTTTATTACGAGCTTCCCCTAGCCGGACAGCCTGGCCATTTCAGGATGATGGGAAGTGGTAGTTTTTCTTTGACATGTCCGCACCCTGGGGATCTAGTAGGATCTGTTGCCTGCTTTGCAAATGATGTTTTTAGTTTATATTTGTTACGGCACACAGGGGCTTTGAGGCATGAGTGCCCCTCAAAAAAAACTGTTAGTTAGTCCACATGGGGCAGCTAAAGACCTATGTCTATATCCAGGAGATCAACAAACTTATTCCCATTGATAGGTAAGAATGGGTCTGAACTTTGCTAAGCAGCAGAGCAGAGGGGCCCCACAGACTTGGGCACTTCCCTGTAAGCACGGGTACTATCTAGAAATCTAACACCACACACAGTTTCATTGTTCATGTAGGAGCAAATCCTTCCCTATCCTCCATGGGTATGGAGAACTCCTTACAGCAGAGTCAATGGAATACTTACTGTGTGTAAGAAGTTTTAGGGAGGCTGCATAGAGTGTGCTTACTGTCTGCATGGCACAGAGCTAAGTGCCGCAGGACATATGCAAACACTTGCACAGGAAGGATGTGGGGGGGCAGGGTAAACAGAATGCACCGTCTACATTGCACCACTATTTTAGCGTCAGTGTCACAGTCATGAGCACAGAGAAAATGCACCACTATTCTGTGGTCTGAGGGAGGAAGGAGGCCAGTGGCCAAGCGGTGGGCTGATTCACAGAATTGGGCACTTAACGCATGATGGATTTCCAAGATTAACTCTTTCTACTCTCCAGTACTGAACTAACAATCCCAGCATTGCCACAGGATCTTCCTGGGGCTAGAGTCTAGGGCTGATGCTGCAGGGGTGGGGAGGAGTGGGTTTAGCAGGTTACTAAAATTACATTTGCATCCTTCACACTCCTCTACCCCATACATCAGTAGGGAGTAAACCCCAGACTCAACCGCGTAATTAAAGCTGCAGGTTGAAGTTAGGTGGCTTTACAAAATATGAGTAAACTCTGATAACAGAGAATTTTAAGAGAGAATTAGGCTGTAAAAGCTCTAGGAAGATCATGCTGGGCTGCAGAAGATCATTAAGTAAAATTTATGATTTAAAAATAGTAAAGGTCCAGAAAAGGGCAATGAAAATGATTCGAGGCACCTGAGGGGAGGGCCTGTGTTTTTATGAGGAGAGCTTTAAAAGCCTCTGGACTATTTGGTTTGGAAAGTAATAGGAGATAAGATAGAGCCATAGCAATGAAGGGACTAGAGAAGCCAGTCTGGATTGCGAACTACCCTTTCCCATAATACAGTATTGCAGGTCCGATAGGGCAATGAATCTAATTAAAAAGCACCAGAACTTGTTATGCGATGAATTATTAATTTGTGAGATTTACTGCTGCAAGAGTCAGTATTTGTCTCAATAGAAACAAGATTCAGATGAGACTCAGATGTTCAGAAAAACAAGAATAGAATCTACAGTGGTGCTGGTTAAGATACAACGACCGGGGCTGTACTCCTCACTTTTCATGGTATAACTGATCCAAGCTGATCACAGCTCAGGACTAGAAGAAATACTCCCAACCTGTAGGACTGAGGTGCACTGGGCTGCGCCATTGCCATCCTCTGCAGCACCTGGTATGGCATTGGGTGGAGTTATGATACGATACAGCTGGAGACAGACCATTGCTCCGTCTGCCGTGGCATTTCCTACATTATAGACTAAGCCCAGGAATGCTCCCTTGTATGTCAGTGGGAGCAAGGCTGCACCCAGAAACAGGTTGGCGTGAAATCAGCCAGACAACAATTGCATGAATTAAATCCATATAAACAGCGCCTTGATGGCCCAGCATAGCTCTGCCCCTCCTTGCTTAGCCATTTTTGTCTTTTTCGCATTGTCCCCCATCGTCTTCACTGCCAGCAATGCTAGTCTTGGCACACCATGGATCCATTCCTTCCAGGCCTGTCTCTGTGCTTTGTCCTGCATTGCTCTTTACAAACACCCTTCCAGAGCTAGTCCACAAAGCTCACTAACCTCCTAGGATTAAAGTGCCTCCTGGAGAACGCTTCTAATGTAATGCCTGTAGGGAATGCACTGGCTAAAAATGGCCAGATAAAGGAGTGATGATATTATAGGATAACTGTAGCATAGGAAAGTGCTGTATCAGGGTGTAGCCCTCATTGTCTGACTGCTCCTTCCACCTGCCGTTGTCTGTCTGTCTCTGTTTTACATTGTAAGTCCTTCAGAGCCTGAGCTATTCTGTGCCACTTCCTGTGTTTTTACAGTGCTTCATAGATTATGGGCACTACTGGAAACAAATAATTATTTCTGGTAGAGACTAAAATGACAGGAGTGCCATGCTCTTGTATTGAGGATGAAGGTAAATGGCTGGTGTTCCTGTAGACTGATGCTATCTTTGATTAGAGGTTTTTTCCCGCAGGTGGCTGGGGTGAAATCTGCTGGTGTTCATCCTTTTAGAAGATAGCATTTATTCCCCTTCCTGATTCTAGTGGGGGTTTAAATGCCAGACCTTTCTCCTCACTCAGAGGTTATTTCCCCAGAAACTATCACCAACCCTGATCATTTGTGATGCAGAAGCCAGCTGCTGGTGTGGCTCCAAGCCTTGACCTGATTGTCATTGCTGGGGAGTGAAGCACAGTCTCTCAGTATATGACATTCTCACTAGCTGCAAATGTTGCATACTAGGGCTGCCCAGAGATGAGCTTTGATTTTCCCTTTCTTTCTTTTTTTTTTTTTAATTGCCTTTTTTGTGGTGGTGGTGGTGGTGGTGGTGGACATTGCCTTTTCTGTCTGACTGCTGGAGACCTCCCCTCACACGGAGCTTCCAAACTGTAAGTCTGTCTGGTAGGAAGCAAACATAGGGCTATTGTTACAGGTGAAAAAATATTTCCCTCCCCTCTTTGCCAAGCTTCTGATACAAAAGCTATGAAGTGCTGGTATACCCATCATTTCTTCATTCCATAATATATCATCCTCTTTTGCAGCTTTGTGGCTCTATTTTATGTGCCTTTGCCCCTCACTGTTTATTAAAATCTGAGTGCAGGAAAAGCTTTGCAATTGTGCATAAATAGTGCTAATATGAAAAATATCATCATAAAATGGGCTGGTTGGAACAAACAATCACTGATTTACTTTGCTAATTTAAATTGTATGTAACGGTTAGAATTGGGAGGCTATGCCTCTCCTCCAGCAACCATGCTGGGAGGTCTGCAGCACCATTACACGCTATTATTAGTTTCTGGATAATGTATATATTTTCACTATAACACAAGCCTTGCTCCTTCATTTTTCATGAGAACTGGCATTAGATTAATGACTAAGCCACAGAAGAAACGTAACACCATGCCAGTCTGATTTATTGACCACTTAGCGTTGATGAAGCTGCAAACAAGAGTCAAACAGATGTTGCAGCTGCATTTTTCTTTATCAAAACTAACAGCCTTTTGCATTTTTAACCATTTCTTGTAATGTGCTCCTGCTTTTAGCACAAAACCAGGGATATTGCCACAAATAACCCTCCCCTTCCCCGGAGGGCCCCCATCTGGAACTGCAGAGACGGCGGCAGTGTGTGTGCCAGACTCCCAGTTGCCAGGCAGACTTACTGCTCTGACATGGCAAGTGGCAGAGGCTTTGTGACTCCAGTGAGTGGAAAGCTGTGTGGAGTTGCTGACATACATAGCATTAAGATCAGCGAATACGCTGTGCTATGTATCTATTTCTAGAGACTTCTAAATTCCTATTGATGTAAGATTTCCCTGTAGACTGGATCGAAGGCTTCTGAGATGTACATGGCAGGACTCTTTTCTGGCTGAACCCTGGTGTGTTTCCTGCAGGTGAGTTGTGACTACAGGTGGAAAACAGTTTTCCTGAAGTTTTGTAAGTAGTGAAATGGTCAGAAATTAACCCCTTGGTCCTGGAAGGAAGAGGAGCCTGGGATTTTTTCATCTCATAAACAATCTATGGTTCATCTGGCTCCAAGAGAGCCAAACCACCATGTGCCCATCCACTGTCATTGTCTCACTGGTGCTAGTGGTGATTTTGGTCTTTGTCACGTTTCTTCGTGCCACTGAAGAAAGCAGGATTGATATTTAGCACTTTACAATGTAATCCACAGAAAAATAGAAGAGGAGAATATACCTCCTTGGCTTGATATTAACAACTTGAGAACTGATCGGGTTTAATTTGGAGTATATGTGGGGGAAGCATAAGAAGGGAGGGGATTGTTTCAGAAAGGACAAGGAAGTCGTGAGTGTACAGACAGTGACTCAGTTTTCAAAGCTTCTTGTTACTCAACACAAGGTTCTGAAGAGCTTCTCTGGGAAAAAGAAACCTGCCGCATCTTGGAAGCTAAACTTCACTAATGACTGAAACTTGACATTTAGTTTCTGATGGTAGCAATAAAGTAGTTCCAGCTCCCAGGCATAATACAGATTAAATTATTAGGGATAAATGCACTATTGTACTATACATCAGTCACTCCTAGCAGCTAGTGCACCATCTGATCCCCCTATTGGTTCAGTTCCTTTTCATCCTCAGACTAATGGCTTCTTGTTTTTGACTTGTCAAAAGTTATTTCTAAATTTGCATTCACTTCACCAGAGTCTATCCTCCATTCCCATTGCTGTCAATGGAAAATTACCATACAGCATTCAACGTTACAAACTCTTCTCCCTTACCTTCATAGACTCCTAGGTTCATAGATTCCTAAGCCAGAAGGGACCATTGTGATCATCTACTCTGACCTCCTGTATAACATAGGCCATAGAACTTCCCCCAAAACAATTTCCAGAGTATATCTTTAAACAAATCATCCAACCCTGATTTAAAAATTGTCTATGATGGAGAATCCACCACAACCCTTGGTAAATTTTATAAATGGCTAATTACGCTCACTGTTAAATGTTTATAGCTTATTTCCAGCCTGAATTTGTCTAGCTTCAACTTCAAGCCATTGGATTGTGTTACATCTTTCTCTGCTAGATTGAAGAGCTCATAATCAAATATTTTCCCCTAAATAGGTTCTTATAGGGTATCTCTACACAGCAATTCCACAGTTGGCCTGTGTCAGCTGACTCAGGCTTGCGGGGCTTGGGCTAAGGGGCTGTTTAATTGCAGTGTAGATGTTTGGGCTCAGGCTGGAGCCTGGGCTGTGGGACCCTGCAAGGGGGGAGAGTTTTCATATTATATGATTACATCATGCATTTTTCCCAAATACAGGACAGAAATATTTATTGAACACTTCTGCCTTTTCTGTATTATTATTGATAATTCTACCATTTCCATCTAGAAATGGATCACTGCCATTGTCAGGATTCGTTTTGTTCTTAACATACTTTAAAAACTCATTCTTATTGTCCTCAACTCTGCTGGCCATAGATTTCTTCTTGTCTCTCTTGGCTTCCCTTATCAATTTTCTACAATTCTGAACTTCTGACTTATATGCATTACTATAAACTTCCCTTTTTTTCCATTTGTTATATTTTATTTTTGTATAGCTGCCGTCACTTCCTCTGTGAACCAGGTCAGGTTTTTAACCAATATGGTCGTTTTCTTTGATTATGGCTTTTGGGGCTTCTAGTAAAGTGTTCTTAAACAATTCCCAGTTATCATTCACATGTTTCTGATTAATTTATTACTTCTAGCTGATTTGGCTCATAATTGTTTTCAGCTTTATGAAATTGGCCCTTTTAAAGCACCAAATATATATAGTGATTTGGACTTTATTCTGTTTGCACGTTATAAATGATCATTTGTACCTAAGCTACCACTAACTTTTCATTCTGTGGTCAGTTCCTCTTTTTCTGTGAATATATAATCCCCCCTTGTTGGTTGCAACATTTTTTTCAGTTAGGAAATTGTCATTTATAATCTTTAGAAATTCTAAGGATGTGTTAGTACTGGCTGCATGACACCTCCAAAACATGTCCCTCAAACTGAAGTCCCCCATGTTCACACAGCTTTTTACCTACACATTATAGATAGGTGCATAAAGAATCAGTCAACCTGTTTCCAAGTGTGATTTGAAGGTGTGCAGCAGACACCAGCTAATGCTCCATCTTGTGCTTTATCTGTTAGGACATTGCCTGAGCATGTCTGAGCAATATTTTTATACTCCTCACTGGTCATTTGTCCAAGCTTCAACTTCTTGTAAGCTTCTTTTTTGTGTTTAAGATCAGCAAGGATTTCACTGTTAAGCCAAGCTGGTCACCTGCCATATTTACTATTCTTTCTACATATCAGGATGGTTTGTTCCTGCAACCTCAATAAGGATTCTTTAAAATACAGCTCTCCTGGACTCCTTTCCCCGTCATGTTATTCTCCTGGTGGATCCTGCCCGTCAGTTCCCTGAGGGAGTCAAAGTGCTTTTCTGAAGTCCAGGGTCCGTATTCTGCTGCTCTCCTTTCTTCCTTGTGTCAGGATCGTGAACTCGACCATCTCATGGTCACTACTTCCCAGGTTCCCATCCACATTTGCTTCCCCTACTAATTCTTCCCTGTTTGTGAGCAGCAGGTCAAGAAGAGCTCCGCCCCTAGTTGGTTCCTCCAGCACTTGCACCTGGAAATTGTCCCCTACACTTTCCAAAAACTTCCTGGATTGTCTGTGCACTGCTGTATTGCTCTCCCAGCAGATATCGGCGTGATTGAAGTCCCCTATAAGAACCAGGGCCTGCAATCTAGTAACTTCCGTTAGTTGCTGGAAGAAAGCCTCGTCCACCTCCATCCTCCTGGTCTGGTAGTCTATAGCAGACTCCAACCACAACATCACCCTTGTTGCTCACACTTCTAAACTTAATCCATGTAAATTTAATGTCCTTTGATTCCTTGATGGATTTTTATCCTCAGTATTTGATCCTGTGCTAAATGAGTGCTCCTATCTTTCCCTCTTTTTATCCTCCCCTTTTGTTATTACTTTAATGCCCTCCTAACTTCTCTAGCCAACCTCTCCCCAAGGAGATTGGTTCCCCTTCTGCTGAGGTGGAGGCCATCCAAACTATACAGCCCCATTTCCTCAGGGAAGGTGGACCAATGACCAACAAAACCAAAACCCTCCACAACACACCACTTACCTAGCCAGCAATTCATTTCCAGATCTTCTATCTTCCTTCACTCAGGGGACAGGAAGGATCGCCTAGATTGCTTGGACATTATTATTCTTCAACACACTTGCGATTTCCCTGAATTTATCTATTACCTGTGAGATATGAACCATTACCAATAGATGCTTGTGGCTTAACAGTTGTTCTGCCACTTGGATTTTGGGTGGGTTTGTTCCTTGTAGTTTCAGGAGCTTTGGGTGAGGATTTGATTAGCTGCTGAGGTTTAATTTTTGTAATTCTCTTTTGTTGTTGTTGTTGTTTTCCCCCTCAAACATGAGTGTCTTAAAGGGTTAATTCTAGCCTAGCTGGATTTTAGGCCAGTAGAATTCTCCCCACTTGGATGCAAGCTTGTCAGAGGAGACCTCTCTAGCTCCACTACGGCATTCGTTTCAGAAGAGGGGTGAATTCGCCATAGGCATGAAATAAACATGGTACTTTATGTTCAGCTGAAGTTGCTGTATGTTAAGCAGATTGTAGGTGGCTTGTGTTAGCTGCCATTGGCCCATGACTCTCTCTCCACCTCCAGCTGTCTAAGATCTGAACACATAAAACACTCACTGAGATTGCTACGCTTTATTGTTCAAAGGGATTTTATTTTCTCAAATCCCAAGTCTCTTGTAATTATGAAAACTAAATCATGCTAAACCAATACATTCTTCAGCATTTTCTGCTAACGTCACTCATTACGCAGCCTCAGATGTGCTGTTTCCCTGGCAAGTCAGCTAACCACCCACATAATCCGGATCCAAAGTGGAACAGGTTCAAGCGGGACTGACACATGGCTCTTCTGTGCCTCTGGTAGGATGCTGCTGCTAGTAGTGAGCTGAGGAATTAGAGCAAATATTTTCAGTATTGCTGCAGACAATAAAAATGCCATGGCACCGTTCAGAAAGAAAACAGGAAGCTTAGTTTGGATGGTAGCTGGCGCTGTCTTATCCCTTCTTTGTAGACAGAATCCAAATTTTCAAAAGAAATGTGAATATAAACTTAAAGAAGGGGAAAATATGGTTGTTCCTATCAATTCCTTTAGCTAGGGGTAATTGATTCATAGATTCATAGATTCTAGGCCTGGAAGGGACCTCGAGAGGTCATTGAGTCCAGTCCCCTGCCCTCATGGCAGGACCAAATATGTTAATCCATGACTAAGAGGATTAATGATGGAACATGGGCTGTGGTGTCTTCAGTATAGTGTTGATGCCCAGTTTCATATCACCATCTCATCCATTGGTTGGGATAGCTGAATGATTCACTCAGTGCATGAAATGGGGCTTGGGGGAGGATTATCTGATCAAGACTCAACCCAGACAAGTCTGATAAAACTTGCAGGTTGAGGAAGCAAGTGGAGGAAATAGCCTGGACTTCACTGGGGAAGTATTCCATGGCAAGTGTTCACAAGCTGAGGCTCTCATTGGCTCTCGTGGTGTTTCTGGATATCCTGGTAGCACCCGTGGCTAAAAGTTGTCTTCCTCCCTCTGTGCTTGGCAGGAAGAGTGGATCCTTAACTTAGGAAGCACATTACACCTGGTCTCTGAAGTCTACTCTGGCTACCAGTTCATTTCCAGGTGTGTGTTTGTCTCTAAAACCCCAAATGGTTTGGGCTCTAGCTGTCTAAGAGATGCCCCTTCTTGTGGGATGCTGCACCAGTTGAGATTAGCTGGGACCACCTGAGCTGACACTTCCTTGGTTTAGCCATGAAAGGAGCAGGAGGGATCATGTTCTCCATGAAGGGAGCATGACTCGCTCTCCCCACCGTTTGGTCTGTCAGACCCCCAAGACTGCTGACCTTCCATCTGTTTTCTGGGACTTTGGAGAGAATTTGGTTTAGGAGGGCAGTGTGGTTATTGAGGTAGTTATTGATTACTGTTTATGGAAAGCCCAGATGGGTTAAACAGAGAAGAGTTTATCACTTATTATTAATTTATTTTGTAAGGTTGAGTTTTGTACGTGTGCCTTGATCAGTGAGTTAGGGCCATTTAAAACAATAAATAATAACTCTGAATGGTAATTGCATGTCTTGGGTGCTTTCTTCAGCACTTAGCTCTCCTTAAGCTGTATAAATTGGTGCTACCTAGCTTGTGGCTTGAGAGCTGTGTGTGGTTCACCAAGGCTTCCACATACAACTCCCATGGAGTCCTTTGGTTTGCTGGAAACTCCTCGCTCTGCGGGTGATACTGTGGTAGAGCAGCGATCACAGGACCGCATCTTACAATGCCTGCCACCCGGTGACCACACTTAACAAATGGATCAAGCCTGCCAGGGTGTGGGGGCAGTATCAGTGCCCAGTGAGGCTGCATGAGGATGCCACTCCACTATGACTTTGTGGATCCCAGCAGTTTCCATACAGTGACAGAGTGATTCTTCATCTCTTCGAGGCTGCGAGTCACCGAGAGAACTGCCTAGGTAAACATCTCATCCCTGTATCTCTCCTGACATCTGTGGTGTCCTGAGAGCTCCTTGTTTGTAGTTTGATTTTTGATAGATGGCTGACAATAGACTGAGACTCTCCTTCAGGAAACCCCGAATCCTATGGCCTGATTCTGATCTCACGGTCTGTGGGGAAGACAGTTGAGTTACAAAACCAGAGAAAGCAAGAACCAGGTCCATAGGCGCCTGATGGTGATTCATCTTTCATGGCAGGTTAATCTCCATCAAGAGCTGGTGGCACAGACTGAGATTCCTCTGTTCATTAGAAAGAAGATCCCACCACCGGATGCACAGTCCATTTTATTTGCATTCCTTTCAGTGGCACCTCCCAGCCCATTTGTCATTGGTTCAAAATGACGGGTTAGTCTGGTTGGTTGTATGACCATCAGAACAGTATATCTGAGGATCACTGACACTGTTATAACTATCACATACAGCTGATAGAGCAGCTCTCAATAGCTACTAAATGCCTAGGGAAAAACCAGTAAAACTTTCCATTGATAACTAACTGCTTAAAATTGCCTTCAAGTGATTTATGATAAAAATCACCTCAAAAGAGCCGGAAACCTTGAAATCAGCAGCTGGTTGGGCAGCAGGTCATTAAAGTACTACCCAGGTTTGTAGGCTGAGATGCTTGAATTCAGCAGATATTGGAATCCGTCACTATCTTCCTATCTAAAGAGACCTTTCTGCTCTTGTTCTGCAGGGCAGAGCTTTGGTGATAAAATCTTCACTGAATTATTGGCGTGTAGCTTGGATCCCAAAACACTAGTGTGCATTTATATCTTATCTACATTTCATCAGCTGTCCTAGTGCTTATCTGAAGGTCAGGGGCGGTCCTAGCTTTTTTGCCGCCCCAAGCACGGCAGGCAGGCTGCCTTCGGCACCATGCCTGCGGGAGGTCCCGTGGCTTTGGCATACCCGCCGCCGAATTGCCGCCGAATCCGCGGGACCTGCGGACCTCCCGCAGGCATGGCGCCGAAGGCTGCCTGACTGCCATCCTTGCAGGGACTGGCAGGGCGCCCCCCTCAGCTTGCCGCACCAGGCATGCGCTTGGAGCACTGGTGCCTGGAGCCGCCGCTGCTGAAGGTCCTCCAGTCATGAGGCGACTTGTCATTATTCTAAAAACAAGCCTACTTGACCCACATTCCAGCTTCCCAGAGTGCTCAACCTCAGCATGCTTCCAATAATCTCTGAAGCTGGAATTTTGTGAATTGCAGTGGTAGCTCGTGTGGCTGTCTTCACCACAGTGTCATTGCACCCCGCTGGATCCCTCTCATCTTGTGATGTGTCTGATTTCACTGGTACTTGATGCTTTAGTGGTGATGCTACATGGGGTGAATATCACAGAGAAACAACCTTTGCGTGCTGTGTAAATACAGATCACACATGACCCTTTCCTGACATTATGGCTTGATGTATGTGAATCTTGAGTCTAACAGCTGTGCCAATATATCTATGCCACCTAACAAAGTTACACACACAGAAACATAGACAGTAATCATGGATATGGCTTGTCATACACCAGCCAATAACTTGATAGAGACACAGCCTGTCAGCACACAGCTAGTGACGGAGGGTGAGATTTTTCAGAAGTGCTCAGCATTGACCTAAGTCTGCTCCTATTTAAGTCAATGGAAGTTTGACTATATAACACAAATTTTAAAGCATTTAAAAATTCGTCATTCCAAAACAAAAAATTGAAACATTTCATTCCAAAAATGTTGAAATGTCCCATTTTTCCTGTTTTTCTTCCCAAATGAAATTTTGCCAGAATTAGCTTAATTTCACAACGTGCTTCCATTTTAATGAAACCACATATTACGATGGGATATGATTCAGTCACAATTTCTCCCATCAGCTCTAAGCCTAGGTAGCACAAGAGATAGTAAACTACAGAGACTTTCACTGCTATGTCACTGGCTTCTATCTGGCACAGACAATTGGTGACTGAAAGTCATATTTTAACAGGGCTGTTCTCAGTGGCTGCATGAATTGCAGTAGTGACCTTAGTCCCAACTCTGTTGGACAGGTGGCATCCTTGTTTGCTGTCTCAGCAAAACGGCAGGAAATTAATAGTGCGATATCTTGAGCATCTGCAAGATATCACAAGCCTGCAAGATTCTTGCCCATCAGAGGGATGAGAGCTTATTTACTTCATGGTCCATTTTCAAGGCAGGTTCATTAGTAAATTGTCATTTTGGTACTGGAGTCTATTTGTTGCTCTCATTCTTTCTTCTCTATTCAGTAGGAAATTGACTCCCATTAGTACAGCCTTTGCAGACATGTGGCAGTTTGTGTTCCTGCTCCAATTTGGAGCTGGTCTCTAACAGCATTAATGAAACATTAGAGTTTTAATTAGACCATTATCCTATTTATTTTTATAAATAATTCCAAAGTAGTCATTAAAGTTTGTGAACTTAAGAGTAAATGACTTTAGGGAAAGAAATCAAGTTTTCAATCTTGTTATTATCTATTGTACAATCTCCCTGGGACATTGTGGGGAAACAACAACGGTTGTTTGTGTTGTTAAGATGATTCATTTACCCACATTGTAATAAACATTCTGTTAAGTTTCCTAGTTGGAAAGTCTGTGTCACTGCGGCAGAACTGCAGTGCATCAAAGAGGGGTTGCATTTTCTTTCTTTCCCTCAATTCCTATGGGAAGAATATGAGCTGAGAAAATGGATGGGGCATTAAACAAACCTGCAGGAGTGGGTACCCTGTAGTTGTTCAAAAAACTCCTAAACAAAAGCTCTGCAGAGTTGTTCTCTATTCCGATTCCAAATTTCTTCAGCTTGATCTTTTCATCACAAGCATGCAAGATTCTTCAAAAGGCAAGAAATTACAGGCCTGGCTGAAAGGAAGCTATGCTCAGGGGCACTGTTATATTGTCAGTTTCCTTGACTTTCTCCCTCCGTTTTCCTGCAAATTTACTGAAAGTGTGGCTCTTACTGATGTTCTCATGTATATTTCCATATATTTCAAATACTCTAATGTGAACCAGAACTGATCAAAGCATTTGATCGAGCACATGATTCATGTGCCTCTTAAACCAAAGCAAATTCTGTGGCAGTTGTGACTGGTGTTTGGAGGAGTCTGCGGTTGTTGATACTGTAGTGACTTGAAAAGGATTTGTACTAAGCAAACAAAGATAACAGTGAGACTGCAAGCAAAGGGACTCAGGAGGGAGGCTGCAGTGTGCAAAGAACTCTATCTCATGTGTTGTCATTTGCAACCTCTTATAGAATGGCTGTGGTCTCAGGGAATTAATGTACAAAATGGGAATGAATTCTGGCTTTTTTCTGAGATTGAATTTTGAATAAATAATAGAGTGACGATAAAGCTACCTACTCTCAAAGAGGGAAAGAAGACAGAAGTGGCCCCAGGTATTTATAATCTTTGTTCTCCTGTTCTCCCTATAGAACCCTGACATCGTATTGGTGCACTACCTGAATGTACCTGCCATAGAGGACTGTGGAAAACCATGTGGTCCCATCCTATGCTCAATAAACACAGACAAGAAGGAGTGGGCAAAATGGACGAAAGAGGAACTCATTGGACAGCTCAAACCGATGTGTGAGTACTTGAGGATTTCCAGCTGCACTGGGCAGAAGGGGGCTTGTTTTCTGTATGTTCCTGCAGAAACACCAAGTGTGGGAGCTGTTGCAGATAGTGATCTGGCTCGGCCTATTTAAATATCGAGCGTACTATACACATTACAGGATAAAGGACAATTTGGAGGCTATTTCCCCACGTTTAGATGTTTTATGTCCAGCTAGTCTGAGGCCTGGCTGGGCTTCCCTGGCTGGGCAGGTGCAGCTTGCGTCCACAGATTTTGTACCCATAAAATGAATTGGGGGCACTAATCTGAGCACTCACTCCTTGAACTACATGATCTGCAACCATGCTGAGATTTGGGCCTGCAGTTCAGTTATACAACTGGTGCCCACCTAAGGGAATGGCGCCCTTTTGATAACTTCCCCCGAGTTCTCCTTTGTAGTAACACTGTTTTGGTCCAAACTGCCTGGCCTGGGCACAGTGCCTTCTGATCAATCACAAAATAAACTTGGACACAAATTTAAAAAAATTGAGAGAAAGCAAGTCCCAGTGTCCTTGGAAACTTCAGAGTCTTTCCCATTTTGTGCTCCTCTAGGGAACTGCACTTTTGAAAGCCTGCTCCCTGGGCTGGGGTATTTTGGGATGCTTGCTTGAGGTATTTTGAGGAATAGGTTCAGGATGTTTCAAAGTGCAGTGTCTGTGCAGACCTCTGGTGTTCAGGCTTTTCCGGGCAGGGTCTATGTATGTCATAGATATTAACTTACAGTCTTGTGACCTCTCCATGACAAATCCTCTGTCCAAAGCACCCAGTCCCAACCCCTCTTACCATCTATCCCCACCTGATGAACCCTTCAGAAAGGCATCCCAGACCTTCCCAAAAGTATCTGGTCCTGTCCCCCTCTCCACACAGTTTATCCTAGATACAAAATTCACCCATTACCTTGCCTCCCTGCCCCTACCAACAGGGACCTAGTCGCTACCTCTGAACCCTTACAGTTCCCCTACTTTACAGGTGTCTTTCCCCAAGAACTACTCAGCATTTGAAGTGTTTTATATATATGATTGACGTGGATTGCTGTTGCATACAGATAGCTTTTATTGAACTGACTTTAATTTTATCAGCAAGGAGCCCCATGCAGAAGCATCTTTCAGGTGCAAATTTTCTGATGTAAACAGCTATTAAAATAAGAGAGATTCTCATTCTCTCAGTTATCTGCATTGAAAAATATTTGAGTCAAATTCCTTGGTGATTGAACTCTATTGATTTCAGCCCTATGACACTTGGGATGGGATGGACTTGTCCCATAATCTATTGCTCATCTCCATTGGAGACTTTGGTTTGAAACTAGTTTTGAGTTTGCAAGCTCCATTGTAGAATTCTGACATCTCTCCCTCTTGCCAGCTGAACAATAACTAGAAACAATTGTTTTGGGACGAGTGTCAGTAACTGTTTTTCAGACTTCTGCAAGCTAAGGAAAGAGCTGCTTAGGAGGCTTGCAGTGGTACAGAGAAGTGTGCCCTGCACACAGGCAGCTCCATGGAACCCTCTGCAGCACTGGAATTGCCCTGAAGTACAATATCTTCTTCAATGGCTGCAATTGAAAGGAAAGTGCCGTCAAGTAGAACCTGACATGTTTTTAACACGTGCTGTTGCTGTTTGCTGGTAACTAATGTTCACTGGAGTTGAGAGGTTCTGTCCTGTAAACATGGGCTGAGGGATATTTTCTAACCTGTCACTCTAACAAGTGGAGATTGAGTCACAGTCTGTGTACAGACCTCACTTGCAGGGCTGCAAGCCAGTTTCCTGTCCTGTACCGTTACTAATGACTGCAATGGATAGGAGTCTAGTGAAGGGACAGTAATACTCTGACAGCTTCCTGTGGGACGAAGGAGTTAGAGGGTACTCAGCAAAGACGGGATGGAGATCGATTTGGTGCTAGCACTGGGGAGTTCATTTTCAGGAGTTTGTGATGAGACTTTTAATTTTCTCTGAAATAAAATCTGGCAAAAGTTCTTAGCCCAAGTACAAAGTAATAATGATAATTTAGTAAATACTTTTCTGACTGCCCTTCATGTTCATCCATAAATTTGCCCTGTTATTGAATAAGAGAGTCCAGAGCTGGTAGATAAAGTGTGGGGATTGTCTTGGGAGACAGCGTGCTCTGGAGGGAAAAAGAGCACGAGAGTGCAGTCAGGAGGACTTGGGTTCGGATTCTGGCTCTGTGGCAGACGGTCTGTGTGGCCTCACAAAGTCACTTCACCAGTGGGGATAATGATAATCAGTGACGTCATGAGTGTAAAGCTCTGTAGGAACTAAGTGCCACACCACTGAATTCATTGAGTGAGCAGAGTGATCTATGTATTTGCAGGAGTGTGACTCTCACCTAAGTGGTCAGGTCAGATGGGTCCACTAGTCCAGTCCTCAGTGCCCTGCAGGAGGTAACCTGTAATACACTCTGCATAGATATAGCCAAGCTTGGCTGAAAAGCCCAGTATGAATAGGCTATAACTACTCACCGAGCAAACTGCTCTGCTCTGGCAGGCTGCTGTCCAAAGTCAGGAAGGGCACCATTTGAGCAATCAGGCTGAAAAACAGGGATGCTTTTTTTAGTGTCAGAATATTTTAACACCATTATCAGGAAACACTTGATTTGGAAAGACAGTACAGTACAGAATAGGCATAGAAGGTCAAATTCTGCTCTCCATTACTCTCATGTGAATCAGGAGTAACTCCATTGGCTTCAGGTAGACTCTTGATTCTCCTTGGTATTACAGAGCAAGCTCTGTCACTTCATGCAGATAATCTGTCTATCAAACAGTACCTCACACAGACAAATGTCTGAGTCATTCAGATTCAGCTGGAAATGTTTCTCTCTTTCCCATCGAGATCATAAATTTCTCCTTTCTCAATAATAGAACAGCAGAGGTTCTGTTTAGATTGTATCAGGACTAGACAGCCTAGGGACTAACTCAGCATCACTGAGGACTCTTCTTTTTCTTTAATTAAGCAAATTAAATACAGAAATCTATGGCAAGGGAACTGAGAGAGATCAGTTCTGTTTTTTCTTTTTTCTGGTTTGCGTCTTTTCAGCCCTGATTCACCCCTTTAGCAGGGTATTGCAGGGGTCTATGGATAAGTGTATGATAGTGAATACAATTAGCACTGCACTATATCTGTGATATACAATTTAAACTTCTCCTGCTAACATAGGTTACGATGTTTAATGTAGACTTGTGTTTTGTGTGTTCTGCAAACTCCTAAATGTAGAGAGATCAGGTCAGTGGGAATCCCAGCTACCATGGCACAATGCTCTTATCTTCAGATATTTATACTGATAAATTGTATGCTCTGTGCCACCCACAATACAAGCGTATTCCACAGGGTGCTGAAGCAGCTGTCACTTGAGAAGATTACATTGTGTCCCATTCTGAGGAGTATATGTCCCAATATACATATAAATGATTTGTTTGCAATCAGAAAGAGAAATTAGGTATAAGGTAGAACCATAGAGGAGAAAATGAATTCAACAACCATAGTACTGAAACTAAGCACTAATGTCTGACTCCGCAGGTACCCAGTCCACTATTTTTGATTCCTCCAATGGGGTGCTGATGACCTGACAGACCCAAAACAATCAGAGGGAAAATGTATGCTAAACGTGAAACAAAAGATGCAGATTTATGGCTTAGCCATCAGAGATATTCCTTCCTAGCGTAAGTGGCCACACAGTGATCTTATCTGGTCTGCATCATTATTGACTCTAGGATTGTGCAATTTCTTCATTACTTTCCAAACTCTGAGACCATTTTGTTACTGTGGGGAGGATAGGCAGGTGGGTTCTCAGCAATCCATATCAGGTGGGACACAGATCTCTGCAGTGCTTCAGCCCTGTACCTATGAGAATAGAGGCCAAAAAAGAATATGGGGGGAGGTTGTGAATGAGTGGCTTTGTCCCAGGTGCCCCCTCATGGCAGCCCTGCAAGTGGCCACTCACCTCCGTTCCCCAGTAACTCCATATGAGCTTATAGCCTAGTCCATAATCCATAGTTTATCAAAACAAGTGAAAAAGTCTATAACACAACAATCACAAAACATAGTCCATATCACACCCACCCACCCCCGTGCATGTAATCTTTAAAACCCAGCTTTGTTCTCACCATATCTGGACTCTTTCTCGGTCCTCCTCTGCCAGACGGCCACCCTGGGCCTTCCTTCTGGGATGCAGCTCCACTCTATCCAGCAGAACTCCCACAGCCTCTCTGCTAGGACCATCCTTGCCAGGGGAGAATCCATCACTCCCTCTGGCCTTCTCATGGTTCCTTTGGGGCCCAGCTCTCTGGCAAGAAGACATCAGTGGGTAAGCTGCCCCACAGCTGCTCTCTAGCTTAGAGTCAGCAGGCATCTCCTTCTGCTTCTCTCTGGCCTTCAGCCCTTTCCAGTCCTGGCTCTCTGGCTTGGGAATGTCAGCCAGCAAACCCCTCTTTTGGAGCCACCCTCTCACTCTGCCTTCAGCCCTCTCCCAGGAGCCACCTTCTCACTTTCGCACCTCTCCTTTCCTGCTCTTCCTGACTGAACCAGTCTGTTCTGACTTTCCTGGTCACTTTCGCACCAGGACTCTTACACCCCTCAGGTGCTGCCCCACTGTCTTAATTGGTCCAGCTAGGAGCACCTGGACTGGAACAGGAGAGTTGAGTCCAGTTTCATTTAATGGACCAGCTACCCTGTTACAGAGGTCATGGAAAGAAAAAGGCCCACAATGCCTTTAATAAGTTCCTGTATATGTCAGTACAATCACTCAATCTAGTGTGAGTGCCAGTCAGCCCATCTTACAGCTGCTGCTTCCTTTCATACTCCAAAGAGACAAGAATGTGGTAAGTTGCTCATTTGACCCAGTTCCTTCCCTTTCTTTGCTTTCTTTTCCTTAGTCTCTCAAAGCTAGCTGTAGAGGCCACAAATTACAGGATGGAAAGACTAGATATGCTAACAGAAGACTCCAGGAACTGATTAAATTGCACTGAAATTCAAGGTGTGGCTGAGATCAGACTAAAAACTTAATACCTAACAAGCAGGGAATGTGGCAGCCTGTTCAAAAATCTGCAGTGCATCAAGAAAATTATGTGAAAACTACGACAAACTAGCCATAAATCTAATAATACTTGGCTCTTTTATGTCTCAGGAGGGAAGAGTGAAGTTCTGCATGATTATTCAGTGTGTATGCATATACACGTCTCTGCTTATGGATGCACATCCTGGGAAACGCATCCTTGGAAATGTAGCTAAAATAAAAGCTTTTGATTCCGATCAGACTTGGAAAACATAGAGGGCCCAGCTAACTATGTTCAGGGAATGTAGAGGGGTACTTGTTGCCAAGACATCAGATTTGGCTCCAAAATTGAGCATGCCATGAAATTTTGATGCCAAACCCATTAACTTCATCACATTTTCACATAAATCATAGTCTTTCAAAGACTTCACAGTTTGATTTCCTGATGTTTCCAAATTCCTCTGCCCTAAAGCAGATTTGTCAGTGATTTAATCAAAATGTTGTGCATAGTATCAGTGGTGAAGTGAGAGTCTTAATTTGCAAGCAGTCACCTTTTTACCTGTTGCATAATGCAGATCTTATTGTTTTATTCCTTTGAAACTCAAGCTTCTATGATGAGCTTTGATTTTATTAAATCCCACATTTAAAACAGCTCTGTTCTGACAGAGCTTGGCTGCACTCGGAAGTCTGAAGTTTAATTACTGAGACTATGTACCATCTCCACAGGGATGTTTTGGGCAGGATTTTATAGTACCTGTAACTATGATTTTACTTCAGAGTTATGAAGTGAAATCACACTGGGGAGAACTCTCCTTCCTAAGAAAGAGGGCTGTTCCAGATCATAGACAAGTGGAAAAGGAACATTACAATTATGCTTGATGACTCTGTAATGAACATTAGATGGTTACCTGTTGGCCCTTTAATACTGAGCTCCATGTAGCTGACCCTGTTCAGCCCCTACCCCTATGGAGAAATCAGAGTGCATTAATGCAAACTAAAGCAGTCAATGCTACTGCAGCTAGAGGCCAGAAACCTGTCCTCTTGAGGGATATGTGCCGGGGGAGCTGCAAATAAAGTGGCAGATGGCTGCTGGGGAGGGAAGGAGAGAGGGTTAGAGAACATCAGCCAGAACAATGAACCATTTTCCCTGAAGTGCCCTGTGAGTCTCTTTGGGATGAGGATTTTGGCAGGAGGGTGTTCACTCAGGTTCAGTCTTTTTGTAATTGACTTGGTTCCTCTCTCTTCCCTGTGGTGACATTCCTACATTCAGTCAGGGCATCAGCAAGGACAAGAACTGGTGTTGCTTCGGTACACACAAACTCCCAGCCCTGGACTTCACATCAGCTGTCTGATTCCAGGGACACACTGTGACCTTGGCCACTGTTAAAAGATCCTTCTCGCTGGCCCCTTAACAATCCCTCTCTCAACAAAGAGCTCCATACAAAACTGCAGAAATGCTCCTCTCCTTGTTCTGCATCTGTGCTTGAATCTTAAGGTTATGGATGAAAAATGGCCCTTTCAGTACCACCCAGCAGCTCTGAGAGCTTTGTGGAAACATCATTAACTTGTTTTAATCTAGTTGGTCTGTGAACTAATCAAGAGATTGAAATTAACCCATCTGAACATCCATGAAGGGTAAATACTCGCTTGGAAATGCTCTGAGGATTTTATTTCCATTTAAATCTCCAACTGATTTCCCTTACTAAAATTACTGAGATGAGACTGTACACACTGAAATAATCAAGCTGACTTCAGTTTTTATTATTTGGGATCCCGGGCCTAGTTCTGATAGTTGAGTCATCTGCATTTGCAGCTGGACACTCATGTTAGCTCATGGTTGTTCAGTCAAACTGGATTATCCCTAGTGATGTGTTAGGTCTCATCCCAGTGACTGTCTCAGTATTTTCCTCTGGATTACATCACTTTGCAAAATCTCATTAAGATAAATGCAGGCAAGTTTGGTGGGGGTGGATCCACTATTCAAAAGCTTTAGATGGATGAATCCATCTAGAGTTAGGAGATCAGAAATACAGGTGCTGTTCATATCATTTAAAAATTCTGGTATTAAAACTGCAGTGAAATGTTAACATAGAAAATATAAGGACATATTCTAAACTATATACTAAAGTCATTTTATTGGTGATAACACACCTGTTGTATCTTAGAGATGGCAGAGTACAAGTTGGTCTCCTGAACTGAAAGTGTCATATAGAATGTTTTGCTTCTAAAGAGACCTGTTGGAATGAGACCCCTATAAGACATTTATACAGAATGAGAACTGATAATGTGTCAGGAGATTTCTCTGGGAGTTTTGTTTCTGAAACACCTGTAAGTCATTTCTGCATGTCTGTGATGAAGCCTGGCCCTCAACTTGGCATTGCCCTTAATTGTTTTCCTCTTGTGCCCTATTATCCTTGATTTGAGGATTTTCTGAACAGATCAGCAGATGTCCTTAGAGGCATCTGGTGCTACAGACAAAATACTGGGGGAGAATTCAACACAGCAGAACTCTGTATATATACACACCATATGATCAGCAAATCATGGGCCAGCTCAGCAGTGGGGGGTCTCTCCAAATTCTCCTCCCTTTTGGCTTCCCCTCTCTCTCAGCCAGCAAATCATGACCTGAAGGCTTGCAGCTGGTGATTTCTGCGTTCTGATCCTTGTTTCATGTCCACTATAACTAAGACCTAAAATGTGGTCTCTAAAATCAGATGTTTCTATCCCTTAGCTGACTATTGTGGTGATAATTAATAACAGCCTTCACACAGTCACCGCTGGAGAAACTGTAGGCTGTACATGGAGCTAGTGAAACTTTATTTCTTTGAGCATGAAAAGATCCCACTATTATACAATCAAACACACAAATATCGGACTCATCCCCACATGCACCCATTCTCTCTGGACATGCTCAGTTCTGGCTCTGTAAATGAAATACCCCAATGCTTTTGATAGTGACCTGAGACCCACCACAGGCTGTGCTGTCTGTGCTATCATATCTGTGTTGGGGCTTACAGACTGAGGGCCAGATCGTGGGACTACCAGTGTCAGAGTTGAATATTAAATAAAAAGCTTAAGTTAAATTCAGTTTCAAAACTAGATAATTCTGACAGCCAATGAGTATCTGTTTTCTGTGGACATCCATACAAAAGCCTGCTGGGGTATTCGCATTGCCTCTTGGTCACTACATTTTATGAGGATGCCATATTTAAAGAGCCACTGTCAAGTATTGGGCCGCAAATGTAGGCTTTCTTCAGTTGATCAAGAGGGTGGTCTTGCGGTTTTACAAAAATCTATACAAATAGAAATGTTTTCATGCTTAAAAACCCCAGATCTATTAAAATAGAGGCTGGGGGCATTTGAAACTTCCCCAGCTGCTGTGCTGGAAATCTGAAATGCAGCTACAAAAATTTCTGGAGAACCAGAAAGTGACCATAAACAGAAAGTAAAGTATCACAGAACTGATATTTTTGGTTGGCCTAAGTCTTACCTGTTATTGTAATTAAATTTGTATTGTTTTTTCATAAAAATACTTGTCGTTCTATTCCACATAGGTTCTTATGCAATCCTCATTCCTGTAGCATCTGAGCTCCTTCCAATAGTGTGACTAATATCTGTCACATGCTTGTTCTTTTATTCTCTCCCCGGGGGAGATGTATGCAGTGGAGTGTTTTATTTTGGAATATTTTTAATCTAATATAGATACGCATGAAGCTGTCTGTATAGGTTAGAGAAGGCAAGGCCAAAGACACGTTCCTTTTACTTGGAGCCGAAGATGAGGGCTGTGAACTCCTGAGGCAGTTCATTCCACAATCTGGGATCAGTCCCCAAGGAAGCTCTGTCTCATGCACTGACCAGCTTTATCCATATTGTAGAAAGTTCCCTTGTCCCAGAGGAGGGAAATCGGTGAGCACAGACTTCATCCCAGGGTTTTAGGCAATCAGTTAGCTATATTACAATGTAATAAACCTAATGTATAAAAGTGGGTGTTAATAATAATGAAGCAATACCACCAAGAACACTAGACCAAACAGTCCCCAAAACAGACAAATATTAGCCCAGTATCAGTTATTGCAAAGTCTTTTGGACATGGGTGCCAGTATTATTTCTTTAGTTTGAATATTGGCTATATTTGGAAAGAGTTTAAATTATTCCTGTTTCTTGTTAGCCTTGCATTCTGGATTGTGGACTGCTATTGAATACAGAGTGTTCCCCAGATGGTTTCCTAGATAATTCTAGCTACAGATGCTTATAAATTAGCTGTTGATTTGGATTATGTCCTGAGTTCATGATGGCTTCACTCAGTAAAACACAGATGGGACCTTTGAAAGAGCTGGTGGAATATATTCAATGTGTGGATGTTGGTGGTGTGAGGAATGGGCAGAGGGGGTGAGATATATAGATCTTGTGGTTCTTTCACTCTTCTTGTGTGTCCTCAACAGCTGAACAAGAAAGCCTGATGTTTTCAATGAAACACACTCTATATTAATAATATTTTAACAAACCTGTCTTCTGGCAGTATGTTGTTAAAAAGCATTGGCCACTGAAAATGTTATCAAAAAGTTATTGTCAAAAGAAAATCCACTAACACAATCTCTGACATTCTTCATTCAGTTCTGGTATTACCTAGGTACAATACCTCATTTGACAATTAGCTCACATTACTTCCCATGTGCCTGGTACTTACTGGACACTTACACATCCCGTGACTAATGAACAATTACTGTGTTGAGGAGTCTTGTTTTCTCTTAATTATTCAGGTCAAAGACCAAAACATCTATATCTATTGGGGGGGTTGGGATTTTTGTTCTTGAACTGTAATCTTGATGATTATAGAATATCATGAAGCAGAATCAACAACGGCTTTCATTTCCCATGAAAGCAAGGAGGAATTCATTTTCTAATCAGTTAGTGCCACCTGGTGGCCAGTGCCAAAAAATTTCCCATTGGCTGGAAAGAGCATTAGTGGGACATTGTGCTGTTTGGAAGCACTTTAAGGAAAGGCTCCCCAGAAGGTTTAATAAAACAGTGTGTGATAAATACCAAATGCCTAACTCTGCTCTGTTCGGCCACTGCAGTTCACAGGGTTTGCACCAGTGTAACTGAGAGCAGAATTTGGTCTCATTTGTCTAGGAAGTCCATATTTCTTGAGGGTTACCATTCCTGTCTGCCGGTATCACTTTGACTGCAAAGATTTGAAAGCCAATAGAATTCTGGAAATCCTTTTATAATTTACATAGCTTTGATTGTTTTTAATTTATGGAACAATATTTTAATATTAGGATTAATATAGGATGCTAACACTATTAGGATTTCTTGACAGAAAGCTTGCCCCTCTCACTCACTCTCTCACACACACACACACACACACACACACGTTTTTGGAAATCCATTATTTTAATAACACACTATAGAATGTCCCTCTCCTTGGGGGCCTTTAATAGCTGAAGTGAGCCTCTAGCTTAGACTCTGAAGAACTTGTGGATCTAAAGGCGGAGGAGGCCTGGAATTACTTCAAGTCAAAGTTGCAGAAACTATCAGAAGCCTGCATCTCAAGAAAGGGGAAAAAATTCATAGGCAGGAGTTGTAGACCAAGTTGGATGAGCAAGCATCTCAGAGAGGTGATTAAGAAAAAGCAGAAAGCCTACAAGGAGTGGAAGATGGGAGTGAAAGCCATGTAGAGTTGGACCTTGCAAAGGGAATTAAAACCAATAGTAAAAGGTTCTATAGCTATAGAAATAAGAAGAAAACAAAGAAAGAAGAAGTGGGACCACTAAACACTGAGGATGGAGTGGAGGTCAAGGATAATCTAGGCATGGCCCAATATCTAAACAAATACTTTGCCTCAGTCTTTAATGAGGCTAATGAGGCGCTTAGGGATAATGGTAGGATGACAAACGGAAATGAGGATATGGAGGTAGATATTACTACATCCGAGGTAGAAGCCAAACTCGAACAGTTTATTGGAACTAAATTGGGGGGTCCACATAATCTTCATCCAAGAATATTAAAGGAACTGGTACATGAAATTGCAAGCCCATTAGCAAGAATTTGTAATGAATCTGTAAACTCAGGGGTTGTATCATATGACTGGAGAATTGCTAACATAGTTCCTATTTTTAAGAAAGGAAAAAAAGGTGATCCGGGTAACTACAGGCCTGTTAGTTTGACATCTGTAGTATGCAAGGTCTTGGAAAAAAATTTGAAGGAGAAAGTAGTTAAGGACATTGAGGTCAATGGTAATTGGGACAAAAGACAACATGGTTTTACAAAAGGTAGATCGTGCCAAACCAACCTGATCTTTTTTGACAAGGTCACAGATTTTTTAGACAAAGGAAATGCAGGGGATCTATTTTACCTTGATTTCAGTAAGGCATTTGATACGGATCCACATGGGGAATTATTAGCTAAATTGGAAAAGATGGGGATCAATATGAAAATTGAAAGGTGGATAAAGAACTGGTTAAAGGGAAGACTACAAGGGGTCTTACTGAAAGGTGAACTGTCAGGCTGGAGGGAGGTTACTAGTGGAGTTCCTCAGGGATCGGTTTTGGGACCAGTCTTATTTAATCTTTTTATTACTGACCTTGGCACAAAAAGTGGGAATGTGCTAATAAAGTTTGCGGATGACACACAGCTGGGAGGTATTGCCAATACAGAGAAGGACCAGGATATCATACAGGAAGATCTGGATGACCTTGTAAACTGGAGTAATAGTAAGAGGATGAAATTTAATAGTGAAAAGTGCAAGGTCATGCATTTAGGGATTAATAACAAGAATTTTCGTTATAAACTGGGGATGCATCAGTTGGAAGTAACAGAGGAGGAGAAGGACCTCGGAGTATTGGTTGATCACAGGATGACTATGAGCTGCCAATGTGAAATGGCCGTGAAAAAGCTAATGCGGTTTTGGTATGCATCGGACGGGTATTTCCAGTATAGATGAGGAGGTGTTAGTACCGTTATACAAGGCACTGATGAGACCTCATCTGGAATACTGTGTGCAGTTCTAGTCTCCCATGTTTAAGAAGGATGAATTCAAACTGGAACAGGTGCAGAGAAGGGCTACTAGGATGGAAAACCTGTCTTATGAAAGGAGACTCAAAGAGCTTGGCTTGTTTAGCCTGACCAAAAGAAGGCTGAGAGGAGATATGATTGCTCTCTATAAATATATCAGCAGGATAAATACCAGGGAGGGAGAGGAATTATTTAAGCTCAGTACCAATGTGGACACAAGAACAAATGGATATAAACTGGCCATCAGGAAGTTTAGACTTGAAATTAGACAAAGGTTTCTAATCATCAGAGGAGTGAAGTTCTGGAACAGCCTTCCGAGGGGAGCAGTGGGGGCAAAAGACATATCTGGCTTCAAAACAAAGCTTGATAAGTTTATGGAGGGGATGGTATGATGGGATAGCCTAATTTTGGCAATTAATTGATCTTTGACTATTAGCGGTAAATATGCCCAATGGCCTGTAATGGGATGTTAGAGGGGGTGGGATCTGAGTTACTACAGAGAATTCTTTCCTGGGTGCTGGCTGGTGAGTTTTGCCCACATGCTCAGGGTTTAGCTGATCGCCATATTTGGGGTTGGGAAGGAATTTTCCTCCAGGGCAGATTGGCAGAGGCCCTGGGGGGTTTTTGCCTTCCTCTGCAGCGTGGGGCATGGGTCACTTGCTGGAGGATTCTCTGCACCTTGAAGTCTTTAAACCACGGTTTGAGGACTTCAGTAGCTCAGACATAGGTTAGGGGCTTGATACAGGAGTAGGTGGGTGAGATTCTGTGGCCTGCGTTGTGCAGGAGGTCAGACTAGACGATTATAATGGTCCCTTCTGACCTTAAAGTCTATGATTCTATTCTTGGGGTAGTTTCAGACCTAGCCTCTATGGTCAGGGTGATACCCAACAGCTCCACAGGCATAAAGGCAGAATTGTCACAGATGCTATGGTGAATTGGGCCTATTGCAAAGACCAGCTGAGGGAGTCAGTTTCTTCCAGGAACCAGACCTCCTTTGGTTTGATTTAGCTAGTCATGGATTCCTCTCTTACTATAATTTATGTCTTCTATGTATGAGGCTCAGGGTCCCAAAGGCAAGGCATTTCTTTCCAGCCTGGCTTTGCTGCTATGATTAAAAAATCAGAACCTGAGTGTCTAGTAATGGGGCAACTTCTCACTTTTGCTGATACTGTGTTTATATTTGTGCTAGACTGTAAAGGAGAAGGGGCTTAGAAACTGGAATCAGTGGAAGGAGGAAGACATACCAGAGCATTTTATAACATTCAAAATCAACATGTTGTCCAGTCAGTAGTTCACATGTGTGTGTATTCAGCATCAGTGAAAATACAGGGGAGAGAGCAAGATTGAAAAGTTGTCAGTGAAACCTCTGCGTTGTATGGTGCGTGCAAAGCTATATCTCACAACAGACTGATGAGCATTAAGAACATAAGAATGGTCATACTGGATCAGATCAATGGTCCTATCTTCTGACAGTGACCAGTTCCAGATGCATCAGAGGGAATGAACAGAACAGGGCAATTATCTATTTGTTTCATCTTCTGTCGTCTAGTCCCACTTTCTGGCAGTCAGGGGTTTAGGACACCCAGAGCATGAGCTTGCATCCTTGACCCTCTTGGCTAATAGCCATAGATGGACCTATTCTCTGTGAACTTATCTAATTCTTTTTTTAACCCAATTATGCTTTTAGTGTTCACAACATTACCTGGCAACAATTTCCACAGGGTGACAGTGCACTGTATGAGTAGTACTTCCTTTGTTTTTTTAAATGGGCTGACTATTAATTTCGTTGGGTGAAGCCTGATTTGTGTATTATGTGAAGGGTAAATAACACTTCCTTATTCACTTTCTCCACACCATTATGATTTTATGAACCTCTATTACATTGCCCCATAGTCATCTCTTTTCTAAGCTGAACAGTCCCAGTCTTTTTAATCTCACCCCATATGGAAGCTGTTCCATACCCCAATCATTTTTGTTGCCCTTCTCTTTACTTTTTCCAATTCTAATGTATCTTTTTGGAGATGGGGTGACCAGAACTGCAGGCAGTATTTAAGGTATAGGCATACCGTGGATTTATATAACAGTATTATCTATATATCGGTCGTATTATCTATCCCTTTCCTAAAGGTTCCTAACATGTTACTTGTACACACCATTCATTTATATTAGGAGTGTGAGCCAGCCCACGAAACATGTGTAGTGTTGGAAAACCCTGTTTTTTCAGTAAAAAATATAGCATCTTGATTGTATACATGGGCCTGTTTGGCCCAAGAGCAGTGGGTACTTGCGCATTGTATCTGCTGGCACAGCCAGAATGAGTTTTGCTCTCAGTGCCTGGATACCATCATGCAGAGTTGTTTGCTCTCCTTTGCTGAGTCTTGGGGAAAATCCCTTTCCAAGGGAGGTTTCAAGGGGTAGCTGCTATGGGCCTGATTCTGCTCTCAGTCATGCCTGGGTCAATCAGGAGTAACTCCATTGAGATTGCACTGAAGTAAAACTGGTGTAGGTGAGATGAGTAAGGCCCAGCACTGGCTGCTGGAGAGCTCCAACCCAGCTTCCTAGAGCAGCTCTCCTCAGCCATAGAGCAAAGATGGGCATTCTCTAATGGAAGTACTTTAAAAACAAGGAGTTGACGGAAGTGGTAAAGACTCTTCAGCTGAGGGAATTGTACAGGTGACAAAATAAAAAAATGGGTTTGTTCCTTGTTATTTAATAAAACGTTGGTTTTCTGCTCACTCGCTCTCCCTCTTTTCCCCCTTTTATTAACTTTCTCTCGGCTCTTACTGGACACCACCTTGTACGGCTCAGAGAGGTGGATCGGAGCTTTCTCAGCCCTTAACTGAAGGAGGGGGATTTTGAACCATTAACAAAACACCTTTTCCTCCAGCTGTTAGTCAGGAATTCGAGTTAACACCAGCTAACTCAAATGGCACCCAAAAAATCATTTCCCCCTCCCTCCTCAGTCATCTTCCAATCATGTTCTTCCAGTAATGTCATAAGAGGGGAGAGAAGAGCTGAATTTCAAAAATTAAAATCAGGCAGAACCCCTCTCCTTCATGTTCCTCCCCCCCCAAACAAACAAACAAACAACTACCTTTCAGGCCTTCCTTGTCCATCACAAAGAAGGACACGATACTGATTTTTTTCCTTTGCATGGGGCAATTGCATTGTTATTACCTGTATGTTATTACCTGTTCATTTCTCTTTCTTGCTGTGAGGTTCCCAGTTAGACCTCAGCAAACAAAGGATCAGCTGCTGAGTATTTTGTATCAGTGTTGAATATACCAGGTTCTAGTTTTGTCAAGTTTGAAGCAATCAAATATATAAATAAGCCAACCTCAGCTCCATCAACCCTAAATCCCTTCCTATTCTCCCCCATTGTGTGATGTTTGTAGATTGCTTGCCCTGAAATGAGCTCCCTTGAACCTTCCTGGACAGACCTCCTCTCCCAGGGACGCCAGCCTCTAGTTTCGGTAATGCTGCTCCAGTGAAATTTTCCATAGATAACATCCTTGATGGGTAATCCCACCTTTTAGCATAAAACAAATAATTTCTGCCATATTTAATGAGCTCAGAAATTGTAGTTAGGAAGGCTGGTTTAGGATTTGAATCCAAATGACGTGAGGAAATTAGGACCGTTTATGAAGCTGATCAGGCCTACATTTGGTGTTGTAATCATAAAGTGCTTGGAAATCTGAGCCTTCAGATGCGGGGGCCAGGGGAGCACCCTTCTTCAGGCAGGCATGGTTTGGGTCAGAATTTTCAAAACAACTCAGAAACAAGCAGCTGGCATTGTTCTCAATGGGGTGGCAGAGCGGGAATTCCATTGTTCTCAATGGGGTGGCAGAGCGGGAATTCCATTGTTCTCAGTACGGCAGCAGAGGGCATTCTTGGATGCTGAGCTCTATTGAAAATCTGCTTCATGGAGCAGACAGCACTGGAAATTTTCCTCTTTCCCTGAGTTACAAGACACAAAGAGTTAAAATGCGCCATGCCTAGGAGGCACAGAAGAGGTGCTCTGTCCCATTCCTCCTTGCCTGAGTTGTTGAGGCCAATCGACCTGATGACACTCTCCTCCCTACACCCAATGCTGATGAGAAGCACATTTGTTATTATTCTCAGTTGACAGCTTCTTATGCCAGCTGGAGAAGTCACTGATGAGAGAAATAGCACTCTAGCAACTGAGCTGAGACCAGCGAAATCATTCCACCTGATCGGGAGAGACGGGCTTGTTCAGACTAGTTTTTGCTCTCATTTGTCTTTGCTGAGAGATACAGTGCAATAATCCATACTGGAGGTGGGAATGAGCCACAGAGATCAGGTCTGGTCCTGAACTGCCCCAAAGTCTTTCCTGGGCCCCAGGTTTATTTTAAGTTTGCCACTAAATGAGGCTTTTAAAAATATTAAAATATTCATTCTGCTGTAATGACACATGCTGCTATGAGGAAAGCCCATAGATTCAGCATCAACTGCTTGGAGTACAGTGCTACTACTCATAGTAGTCAGCCTTTGCATCCAACTTCCCTCTTTCCCCTGTGATCCTGACACACAGGGCAAAGATGGATCGGAGATTATGCCCTGTGACGCTGGCAGCTAGAGGAGGGGTGTAGCCTCTTGTGACATTCACTACTTGATGCAGGCATGGGTGGGAGCACGAGCAAGTGATGACTGCTGGGAGCACCAGGGCCCCTCATAGTTGTCACTGGCACATGCACAGAGTATCCTACTAGCGATAGTATATGCCAGGGTCATGGTGCCATACATGGAAATAGAAGAAGCCATGAGATTAAGCTTGATGATTTATTTGGGGTTCTTGGATAGAGCAGGAGACGGGGTTTATGAGAAAAGGGAATACATGTTTGACTATAAGGAGAGAGAATGGTGAGCAGGTGGGAGGTGGATTCAACCAGTATGATTGCACTAGAGCCAAAGGTGGATGACTACATACAATTTAATGACTTGAAGAGGTATTAATCAATTTTGTGCTTGAGTACAGCTATGGGAATTTCAGAGAGAGCTTTGGCTGATGAAGCTTTCTCCTTCAGATGTGCCGGGGGCTTTTTTCTTGGGAGGGGTGGGGAAAAAATTTCTATAAAAAACATTTTTTTAAGTGAAAGCTACAAAATATGTAGGGTAGCATGAAACCAGTTGAGACCTAAATGATCCTTGGCTTCTGTGTCACAGTGAAAAGGTGTATAATCCCCCTTTCAGCGCTGGCTTAGTACCTGTATGATGTGTGAACAGGAGAGGGGTACCTCACAGACTTTGGACAGTTCCAAAGTTTCTGTGCCGTGGGCTCATTTTGCGGTGCTCCTGGTAGGTGCCCAATTCCGCCTGGTGTGCCAAAGACTACAGCTACTTGGCAATACCTCCAGTGAGACAAGGGGCTAACCACACTAAGGCTATGGCGACCACCTTCAATTCACAGATAATTCAGACTCTCACGAACAAGTTAAACAATAAACTTTCTATAAAGGTCTGATTAAGTAAAAGTATGTAGCCAATAAGAATATTCACTGATTAAAATGACTGGAGATATTAATAATACTTTTTTATTACTAAAAGCTATGCTGGCAAGCATGCTAGATCACGTGACCGCAGGTCTGCCAACGGGGAGGGGAGCAATTGCCCAGGGGCCTGGGCGATTTTAAAGGGCCTGGGGGCCTCCAGCTGCTGCTGCTGCCAATCCTTTTCCTCTCTAATGTCCCCAGTGAGCTATCACACCAACTTTATCTACTCTCAAATGCCAGCCTGGCATTCCTTGAAAAATGCCCTTGTGCTGTGTATGTCTGAGAAGCAGATATGAAAGTTAACTGGCTGTCCCAGAACAGGAAGTTTGGTCAATCGTGAAATACTAGCTAAGTAGTTAAAGTTTTGTTCTCTTCTTGTGAGCAAAGTGTAAGAACGTTTGTTGTGTCCCTGCCAACTGAGCTTTAGCAAACCAGATATGAAATTCTGAGTATTGAGAAAGGGACTGGCTCAATGATAACAACTTTGTCCTGATTAACATTGATAGAAACAAGAAGTCTTAGTAAGAATTACTTTTTATTATAGGTGAGTATCCTGCAGATTGCTTAGGAGAACAATTTAAGGCCATGATCTAAGGTGCTGTTCTCTGAGCAGTTCTTGAACTTCCAGTGTTAAATGTAAAAGTTGCCATAGCACTCAGTAAAGCTGCACAAGTCTCAGTTCCCTAACTTGCCCCCTTGGGCTAGCAATAATCAGGCTTTGTCCCTTTTGGCAGACGGGAAGAATGCACATCCCCCAGGGGTCCGTGCTGCTCTATGGTCTAGGTTATAAGAAGCATTGCAAAGGTATGTGATGAGCACCTTTCCATTGCCCCATGCCAGTGAGACAGCAAGCACATCCTCTCTGTGCTGAACTCAGGTTTCATGCCACTCTACCACCAGCCCGGATAGTGTGGGGATGTATCAGGAGCACTGGCGGCCTGACTGGCAACACAGGTACTTCAACAAGCAATTCCAGAAAGGTTGCAGTATGTGCTAGTGCTGCAGATTTCATGCTTGTAAGACTACAGCGATTTGCTCTTTACCTGGCATGGGCTGATCATCTTATCATAAGAATAAACGTCCCTTCCATAATAGATCACGACCAGAGCAAGGCAGAGTGCAAACGTTTGGCTTTGATGACATCCTCCTGATAGTTGGAATCTCTGGTTATGCACCAGAAGGGCACATTTAAGTAGTTTAAAAGCCAGACATTTAGGGTGTTAGGTCAGGTTTTATCAAACAGCAGAACATGTTCCAGAATGAGGATTTGGGAGCGTTCTTACCTGCAGTAAACAGAGATCTGGCCTTGTTTATTACAAACTGTCCACCTTTTTCTGGTGGCTATTTGATAAGTGCCAGCAGTGTACTCAAAACTTGTCAGTGCAAAAATAAAAATAGTCCCTTCCCTGAAGCAATTACAATTTAAAGGACAGATGGGCAGAACGCACTCTGAGAAACCCAGACAGGAGAAGACTTTAGCTATGTAATGAGAGAGGTTCCAAATCTAAATCACTTCTTTAATGTGATGTTGTGGCAGAGGGGGGATTTAGCCTGGGGTTAGTGTTTGGTAGCATTGTAGAAGAAGTGAGTGCTCAGGTGGGATTTGAATCAGGAAAGGGTGGGGGCCTGTGGTGAGCAAGGGGAAACCAGTAGTGCATTCAAAGGGGGTGACATAATCAGATTGAAAGGTGAAGAAGGTAATTTTAGCAGCTGGATTTTGGATGGCCCCAAGGAGAGATGTTGCTCAAAGAGGCCAGAGAGGAAGAGGTTGCAGTAATCAAAAGGGGATATGATCAGTGCATGGATTAATGTTTTATCTGTCAGAACAGAAAGAAATAGGTGGGTTTTCAATCTTTTGTGGGGAGGATGTTGTAAGATTTGGGGGCAGCATGGATGTGAGGGGAGGGGACAGACTCATGAAAGACAACCGCAATGGTCTCAAACCTAGGTGTGTGCTGGGGATGGGGAGTAGGCTTGGTGGCATAGTCAACAGCAGCGAAGGAAGGTGGAAGTTGCCAGGATATAGGGTGAAACTAGGAAGCTAAGTTCTGTCCCTATTTAAATTTCCTTTGGCTTCTGATCTTCCTTTTTGCCAGTTATTTGTTTCATAATTCACTTCCCTGTGCTGCTGATCAAAGAAAGTCCTGACAGTGCTAATGAATGGGTAGCTATTGAATCAATACTGGAAGGTCATTTTGATTCTCTCCTTCCCCACAACAGAAAAGGCAGATGCTTGGAGGAGTGACCCCTCCCTCTTCCAGAACAGGCCTCAGGCATTTCTGCTAGCATCTCCATTTGCAATGCTTAATGATGAACTTTCCACCAGCCCCAGTTCTCTGTTTCTCAAAACACCACTCCCTTATACATCTTTAGCCACTTTGATTCCACAGGTTTCTAACATGCTGTACAGAGGCAGTGTGTCAAAAAACAGGACACTCACCACTGAAAGGACACATTTCACAACAGCACTTTTTGGAGAGAAAGGGAAGAATATTGGAGTTGTTTGCAGGATTTATTTAAATTATAAATAAGTGCAGAAGGAATCTGCACAGAAATTAGAATTAAAATACTTTGCAGCATTTATCTGCATCCTTTTTGATTTCCACATTCTGACCTTAAATTTAATCAAATATG
This sequence comes from Trachemys scripta elegans, assembly GCF_013100865.1. Classification (NCBI taxonomy): domain Eukaryota; kingdom Metazoa; phylum Chordata; order Testudines; family Emydidae; genus Trachemys; species Trachemys scripta. The sequence continues at coordinate 492,263 of NC_048316.1, read as the reverse complement.
CTTTTAAAGTGGTTTAACTTTTTAAGCCTTTAAGAAAGGGGAGGAACATGTGTTGTTTTTTTATTAACCTTTCTTTCACAATGCACTTTTTTCCCTATAGAAATCTCCTTTCCCGCTGATTCATTATGTGTCGGGAAGCCGAGCGTGACATGTTAAAAGCCATCTTGATAGTATTTGATATTCAGTACTAACAGCTCACCATCTAATAGGAGTTTTTTCTTTAAAGGGGGAGGGAGACAATCTGCATATTGGATGTGCCAAGACAGTAGGTAATTTAAATTAGGCATCCAGAAATTCTCTGCTTTCAATCTGTCACCCTTCACTGGCTTTTCATTTTATAACCTTCATAACAGAAGGGGGAGTATAAGCACCAGAAGAGTCACACCACATAGACAGAGTCTGGAGCTGGAACCTTGCTCAATCAGCAAGTGCAAAGCTAGAGATGGAACTTTTCCACTAAATGCCACCTGTCAGCAGAAGCCTGAAGCCTCATTGGCTTCTCGAACAGCTAAAGATCAGAAAATACAGCCAATGAGATCACTGAGAAATGCAATCACAGAGACACATGTAGCCTCTTGATATGATGATGTCAGACTATGAAACTTGGATGTTTCCCAGGAAAACTCAGTGTTTGGAGATCTCACTTGGGAATGCTACAGATATGTTCAAGATCAAAAGCTTCAGCTCCTGCCTGCTTCCTGCAGTAGATCCATGTTGTGAGTTTATTATAATGGAAGAACCTGACCTAATAGGCTACCATATGTATCCAGCTATAAAGCTGTCTGTGTTCCTTAGCTTGCAGCTCACAATTTGCTTGATTCAGGCTTCAGACAAATCATTATACATAAACCATGAGACATGACTCAGGTATCAGACTTTCGCCCTGTAATACCTTGCTCATCACCGGATTTAGCGGCACTAGGGAACAACCCTGACATAGTTCTGCAAAGCGGACCTTTCTGTGGGCAATAGTATACATCCACTTCACTGCCATCACAAGGAATTGCGGGAGAAACCGAAAATATCTCACTGCAAAATAAATTTCTCAATATAACTACAGAGCAGGAACTTTTTATAATTAAATTAAATTAATGGAGATATCCCATCTCCTAGAACTGGAAGGGACCTTGAAAGGTCATCGAGTCCAGCCCCCTGCCTTCACTAGCAGGACCAAGTACTGATTTTGCCCCAGATCCCTAAGTGGCCCCCTCAAGGATTGAATTCACAACCCTGGGTTTAGCAGGGCAATGCTCAAACCACTGAGCTATCCCTCCCCCCTAGAAAAAATCTCAGACATCGAGGCATACAAGTCTACCCATACCTTGACGATTGACTGATCAAAGGCCACTCACGGGCTCAGAGGTGTGACACCTCAAGGTGAATGACATGCTTCACGCAGAAGTCCCACAGTCAGAGGGCCTCTTGACAAGGCTGAGGATCAAGCGCCCCCTTTCCTGTTGATGTGAAACATCAAGACTGTGTTGTCCATCAAGACCAGCATGACCTTGCCTGAGAGCGGGGGAAGAAACATCTGGCAGGCCAAGCATATTGCCCTAAGTTCCCTGACGTTTACATGCATGGAGAGTTCTTCCTGGGACCAGAGACCCTGGGTCCTGAGTCTGCTGAAGTGGGTCCCCCACCCCAGGTCTGATGTGTCCAAACTAAGGTAACTGTCGGATAGGGGGCAGTGAAAGGCACCCCCTTCATTACAGAACGTGGGTCTCTCCACGAAGTCAGAGAAACTAAGACAGGCAACAGAATCACAAGAACAGAGTCCAGGTGGTGCCTGCCCGGGGAGTAGATTGACGCCTGGCACATCTGAAGGGGTATGAGGCGTAGCCATGTGTACTGCACCACATAGGTCACATGGCAGCATGTACCTAACAGCTTGAGGCACACCTGGGCAGTCGTGAGTGGGTGAGCTGTGACCCGGGCAATTAGATCGGACATAGTTCAGAACTTGGCCTCAGGATGGTAGGACTTGGCAGAGTCAAGCACTACCCCAATAAACTCTATTCTCTGCACCAGGACCAATGTTGATTTCTGTTTGTTTATTAACAGATCCAGCACCCAAAAGATGGCCCGAGCCACTAGCACTCCCACCCCGTCCGGCCATGGTCTTCCAAAATCAAGTCCGGTTGCCTCATCTGAACCTTGACTCCCTACACGTGACTGCATGGCTGCTGCATGGCTGAATCCTGAGGAGCAGGCCTGCTCAAGTCAGGTTCAGCAAGTCTTGCTAGGTAACAGAAAACCTTCCACCAGGGCTACCTACTTGGCTAAGTGGGAACGTCTCACTTGTTGGGCCCTGAATGGAATCTTTCTCCATCTTGGTCTTCCTTGAAGTCCATCTTGGACTATCTGCTCCACCTGAAACATCAAGGTCTGGCTCTATCATCTGTTAAGGTTCACTTGGCAGCCATCTCGGTCTTCCGTCCTCCAGTACAGGACAGGTCAGTCTTCTCCCACGAGATGATGGTCAGGTTCCTCAAAGGCTTGGAAAGACTCTGTCTGCAGGTTCAGAACCCAATTTCCCCTATGGGACTTAAACCTGGTCCTGTCAAAACTCATGGGGCCCCCCTTCAAGCCATTGGCATCTTGTTCCTACAGCTCCTCTCTTGGAAAGCCGCCTTGCCTTTGGCCAAAAGAATCTCCAAGATCAAACTCCTGACATCAGAAACCCTTTATACGGTGTTCTTCAAGGATAAGGTCCAGCTGCACCCCCACCCAGCTTTCCTACCAAAGGTAATGTAGCAATTCCATAACAATCAGGAAATTTTTCTGCCTGTCTTCTTTCCAAAGCATCACACAGCACTGATGAGGAACATCAGCTCCATACATTAGAGGTTAGGCGGGCCCTGGCCTTCTGTATCAAGAGGACTAAGCCCTTCTGCAAGTCTGAGCAACTTTTTGTTGCAGTAGCGGAAAGGATGAAAGGACTACGAGTACCATCCCAAAGAATCTGGTCTTGGATAACCACCTGCATCGAAGCTTGCTACAAACAGGCCAAGGTTCCACCGGCGGTCATTGTGACTGCTCATTCCACGAGAGCCCAGGCTTCGTCAGCAGCATTCCTCGTGCAGATACCAATCCAGGATTTCTGCAGAGCTGAAACATGGTCATCGGTTCATACCTTCACGTCCCACTACACCATCACCCAACAGTTTCAATGCCAGTTTCGGGAAAGCAATGTTGCAATCAACACGTCCATGAACTCCGAGCCCACCTCCGGGGGCACTGCTTGAGAGTCACCTAACATTGAGTGGACATAAGCAAGTACTCAAAGAAAAAAAATGGTTAATAAACTTCTGTAACTGTTGTTCTTTGAGATGTATTGCTTGTGTCCATTCCATCACACACACACACACACACACCCTATCCCTCTGTTAGAGTTACTGGCAAGAAGGAACTGAAAGGTGCAGAGCCGGCAGCAACCTTCATACCGGCGCATGAGCACGGGGATCCAGGAAGTGCTAGGGCTGGTCCAATGGACACCACTAAGGGGAAAAATCTCCGGCAACTCGCACACCTAGCATGGAATGGACATGAGCAACACATCTTGAAGAACAACAGTTATGGAAGGTTAGAGTAATCATTTTTTCTGTTTAAAAAAAAAATGTTTTCTGGACTTGTCATTTCCCCATTTGGGGTATTTCTATTCGCAGTACCAAGGTATGCCCTGGTCACCAACTTTCAAGCATTGTGCGCCTTTCTCCAGGCCTATGTTAGTGCGTGACCCACACAATAGCTGCCGGAAGTGCTTGGGAGAGCCACACATGAATGACAGGTGTCAGATTCGCAGGGAGTTCAAGCCTAGGACAAAGAAGAATAGGGAGGGTAGGCTGAAATTCCGGCTGATGGAGGCAGTGCTCAGGCCATGGTTGGAGTCGTTCTGGTCTGACTTAGTGCTGAGTGTTTCAGCTTCCGTGAGAAGCACAACTTCAGGATTGGCAGAATCCCGGCACCATTCTCCCTCACCTTTACTGAGGAAGAAGTACAAGGCTTCCAGACAGGCACCTGCCAGGGGAAGATATCTGCCCCCAAGTCTTGTAAGAGGATAGAGGAGTCCAGCAGAGTGCACCTGAAACCTAAGCAGTCGTCCTTCAAATGTACGCCTAAATTGGCAGTCGGCTCCAGTGCTGCAAGGAGCACCGTCAACTTCTTTGGCACCACAAGAGACCATCTTGGTGCCAGTTACCCCGGAGGTGTTGTGATGGCAAGAAATCTATTTTGCCTCTCAGTACTGGTGTCTCTGTCCTTCCAAGAGTCCAGTCTCTTGGCACCACTGCCAGTGATTCCACCTTCGGTATTGCATTTTCCTGCTTCCTGGACAGGCTGTCTCTCAGTACCATCCAAGGAGAAGCCTGTACTCTGTGTGTGTGTGTGTGTGTGTGTGTGTGTGTGTGTGTGTGTGTATTCACACAACTGTGGCTCTTTTGGATAACATTGATCACTAATTTGGCTCCTGAACTGCTGAGATCAGAGTATCACTGCATTATGTGCTCTCCCAAGGTTTTGAGTACCTTTATAGTCATCCACCACCAGCCTCATTAGTTGTGACATCAGTTAATGAGAAACAGTGTTAAGGGTTCCAGCCTGTCAACCCCAGATCAAAGGACGCTAAAAAGATGGACTTATTTGGCAGAAAGATTTATTCGGCGGGGCTTTGCAGCTGCATATCACTAACCAACAGGCTCTGCTGGGCAGTATGATTTTAATTTATGAGGCTATGTGGAAAAGTTCAGAGAGCTGTTTCCAGAGAATGCTAGACAAGAGTTCCCTTCCCTCGTTAATAAGGGCAGACTAGTCACGAGAACATCGCTGCAGGCAGGGCTGGACGCAGCCCACGCAGCACCTAGAACCATGGCTGAAACACTAAGGTGTGGCATTGAGTTTCATCAAGGTACATCGGTCTGCTATTTCAGTGTTCCATGCTAAGGTGGACAGTCACTCTGTTTTGTCCAATGACATCATGTCCATAAGGTTTTTAAAGGTCTTAGTCAAATTATACTCTTAAGTGCATTCTCATGTGGGATCTAAACCTAGTGTTGTCATTTGAACTGTTGGCTACCTGCTCTTGGCTGCTTCTGTCAATGAAGTTGGCTTTTCTGGTGGTCATTACCTTGCACAGAAGAGTTGGGGAGCTGGGAGGATTAATGTCAGGACCTCCAGATATGATCTTTCTTAAGGACAAGGTTTGCCTGCACCCTCATCCAAAGTTCCTCCCAAAGGTGGTTTTCTCTTTCCACATCAACCAGCCTATTTATTTGTCTGTTCTCTGCCCAAAATGACCTACAAGCATGGAGTGGGGGCCGCGATCGGCCGAACCTGCCGCGTCAGCAGGTAAATAAAACTGGCCCGGCCCCACCAGGGTGCTTACCCTGGCGAGCCGCGTGCCGAACGTTGCCGACCCGTGCTTTATAACTAGAAGTATAGTTGTGCACTGGAACAGGTTACCAAGGGAGGTTGTGGAATCCCTGTCACTGGAGGTTTTTTAAGAGCAGCTTAGACAAACCCTGTCAGGGATGGTGTAGGTGTACTTGGTCCTGCCTTAGTGCAGGGGGATGGGCTAGAGATGACCTCTCAAGGTCCCTTCCAGCCTGACATTTATATGATTCTATTAATTCAGTGATTCCAGGTTAAGGCTTTGGGGGCTTGAATCTGCAAGGAACCTTCTTTGCTGGAGTGTCCCAGAGTGCTCGGCACCTTAAAGGACAAGATCTAGTGCTTGAACCAAAAATTGCAGAAGCTGAATGGACAAAGTTAAGGGGGAAAGACAGTGATTCACCTTGCAGATGATCTTGCCAACATATAGGGCTTCTGAGAATCTAAAAACACATTCTAGAGCGCACAAGGGACATTAAACAAAAATATATATAGCAGAAAAAGGCATAGAGAAGTACTAGAGGAGATAAAATGAACATAACTTTTGTAAAATACCTTTCTCTAGCATATTTCACTGAAAGTAGCTTCTCATTTTGTTAGGTTGAGAAAAGCTATTTTATATGAGATTCTGCACCTGAGAAATTCCAGGATGAAGCCATAATTCTAAGAGTTAGCTTCTATGTCAACAATTCAGCCCTCCCATTGGCCTGACTAGCACACTAGCCAAGGGAAGTTCATCAAAAAAGCTGCCCTCAACTTTTCTACAAATGACTTAAAATTTCCTATTGCATTAGTAAATTGAGGGTTGGTGATTTTATATAAAACTATTTAACTCCACTTTCACATTATGCAATCAGCCGATAATGCCGCTCTAAAGCCTGCACAGTTATTTGAATCAAACACAGATACTGTCATCCTCCATCTTTGCAGCTTACTAGTTTCTAATAAACGTTAAATACATTGTCAGGAGAGTTCTCACCACTATTTTTTTTTATCACTCACCTTGTTTAATGACCCCTGCCAACAGGAAACTGAAATCCATTTCCTGCTGAAATCTTTTTTCTCCTTGGTGTGTGTTCACTGGTTTATTATTGAAAACTTGCTCATGGCATTAGGAAGAAACCATCTGTACAAATACCATGGAGTTTGCAGACAGATGAATGCAAAGAAGGTGGGTAAAATTTGCAACCTCGTTCCCCGGACCAGGCCTTTATTACACCATAGTTGTTGTTGTTGTTGGGTAGTACACTTGTATCAGGTGTTTTAAGGTATTTAAATAAATATCTTACTAGGCAATTATCTTTGCCAGTTCTTCTGGAGCTGAATCAGTTGTGCTGTATGTTTGTTCTCTCTCTCTCTCTCTCTCTCTCTCTCTGTGAGTAGTTAAATAGAGAGCTAGGCAGATACCACACTAGCAACTCTGGAACACTAGAGGCTCCTATAGAGATATCTGAGGTGGTGAGGCATTAGAGAAGTGGGCTTTAAGTCAGGGTCCCTTGGTTATATGCCTGGCTCTGCCACTAATTTTCTGTATTACCTTGGGTAAGTCACTTTTAAAAAATGGGAGTAATTATACCTAACTCACAGGCCTAATCCATGCATTGCTTGTTAAAGCACTTTGAGATCCTTGAATTGAAGTATTAATATTGTTCTTTACTATTATCCTGCAGATCTGACAGCACTGTGAAGCAGAAGAATAGCCTCACACGTGTTTTTGGAGATAGGTCTCGATGATTTGCTGCTGTGTTCTGACTAGCCTCTGATGGATGTTTTCTGCTGTTCTCTCCACAGTTCATGGCATTAAGTGGACATGCAGCAATGGGAACAGCAGTTCAGGGTTCTCTGTGGAGCAGCTTGTACAGCAGATCCTTGATAGTCACCAGACCAAACCACAGCCTCGGACGCACAATTGTCTCTGCACCGGCAACTTGGGTGAGTAGCTGATTATGGCAGAGAGCAGACAACAGGGCTAAGTCCCCTTCCAAATCAAAACTCTCATGCATACCAAGAGACCCATCTGCATACAGAGATCCACTTCAATTTCTGATTTCCTATGAATGGAACTTGTGAGCTGCTGCTAAGAAACTACTGCTGATGTCTTCAAATAAGAGACAACATAGAGAAGGCTAAATGGGATCTTCACATATTTTTCTGTAGTTCAACAGGGCCGCCCTGTTCGGCAGCTGATTACGCTCTTCAAGGTGACTGCTGATCTCATTCTAGGTGTTTCCTGGAAAGGATTTTCCATGCTTCTGAATGTGGATTTGGGAGTCCTACTGTGTTACTAAATATTTCTGTCGTGTGAGAATTACCCTTTTAGCAAAGTAAAATGACCCTTTTTTGATGGAATAAAAATTATGCTAGAATAAAAACCCCACTGGGCAGCTGAGTAAAAGTCTCTGGGAAAATCCATAAATAAGATGTTATCTGCTGTGAAATGCTGAACTTCTTTCTGTTTCCTTTTTATCTTCATGAGCTCTCAGATTGCAGCTTTAATCTAGGCTCAGTTGTTACGTAACCATTAAAAGTATTTTGCCACAAATTTTGAGATACAGTTAGTCCAGGAGTAACTGATGAAGCCTCAAACGTAATAAAGATGCAACATGGGGTTTTGAAAAATATGGAGACTGTAACATGCGAGCTCTCAGAATTCATCAGTGCCCTCTATGGACGGCTTCCTCTAGAAGGCATGTTGTATCCTGCAGCTCGCTCAAATTGTGTTACTCACATTTCTGGGCACCATAAGCCTGACAGTGCACTGTGTGCCCATAGGGCATTTCAGGTGGTTAATTACAAGATAACAAAGAGTGAAAATAGTCCTCGGGTTTTTTTAGTGTTGATGGAAATAGTGAATGAAAATTCCTTCCTGTTGAGAAGAGTTCTGCTTGACTGAGGTTGCCTGAAACAGCTAGGAAAGGTACATCCTCTCTCGTGTTAGCGCTTTATAATAAGAAGTGAGAATCTGAGTGATTCACTTTTCCAACTCATCTACCTCATCCCTACCCCTTTTTGCTATTTTGGTCAAGTAAAATGTACAATAAATTAATTAGTCCTTAGAGAATTTGTCAAAGAAAAATACTGTCTGTGCTTCAAGTTTTCCCCCCCAGTCTTCTTATACAATCAAGATTTAAGTAAGACTGATGACCTCTGAAATACCTAGGTTTGGATTAAAATTCAACCCCTAAGGATCAGCACTTGATCCAGGCTTGCAGATCTGAACATGAATTCTTTTATTCTTCCCTTTGATGTTTTGTCTTATGCTAAGTCTACTGCTTGCTTTGTAACGTAACAGTATCACTTTGCTTTACAGCAGCTTGCATCCTGACACACACATCCCCAACTTATTACAGTCCCACTCAAAGATTGCAACTTGGAAGCCTCTCTCTAGTTCTTGTTCAGCTCCGTTCCTAAGAGAATGGAGAGATTTACTATTACGTTTAGTTTCAAAAGATTTGTTCTGAACTACTTTAGGTGACCTGATTCAGATCTTGCACATATAATAGAGAAGTTTCCCTTCAAGGGCAAGGAACAAAAAGATTTAGCAAATTATAGCAGCTACATAGCCACTTTATGATACCCAGAAGAAGGAAGTTGTAATTGTAGCCATTAGCTATGAGGAGAAGGTTTCTTTACCCATTAGGTCATTATACTGTACAATAATTAAGGTTCTTACCTCATTCTGGGAAAACTGAATCAATTAGAGGAAGAAATATCAAAAATTCATGGGGCTTTCTTCTCAGAAAAAGCAGTCCCAGTGCCAGATTTTGTGGTGAAAAGAGAGTCACCGAAAGAATCGTTTACTGCAGCCAGCTTAATTTTGCAGCTTCCGGAAACAAGTGATACTCATCCCATGACAGGCAAATAAAGGCATGACTGGGCTAACCTCCTATCCAGAATTGCTTTCTGGAGACCTTTCCTCACTGGTTTTTCATCCTGTCTGGTACTAATCACCAGTGTACAAAACCTTTCAAGCTCCAAAATGTTTTAGCTGTCAGCCTGTTAACTGAATGCAACTGATATGAAGAGCTACATATTACAGTACTTCTGGGAGGGGAAAGCTTTCTTTGTTCTAATTTACTTTCTCTTTAATAATTTGGCCAACAACTGTAATTGGACAAGATAATAAGAAAAATAACATAGATGACTGGATGATGTAGGGAAGGGAAGTGGGATATGGAGCTTTCAGCTCTAGATCATCATTTGGAACTCAATCCACATGAGCAGATACCAAGCCATCTGACAGCTGGCCTGTGTGAAATGAGTATGTGTTGCTTGTGTTGGAGGGGGGTTTAGGAGTCTTTTCCTAGTTCCTAATGGAATGTGGCCCACATCACACCAATCCATCACCACAGCTGGCAGTAATAGAGGCCGGTCTCAACAGTCCCAACAGGGAGACTTGAGCACGTACTGAACAGCCCCGAGAGTGGACGTAGAGCCTGAACTCTCCATTTCGAGAGGGGGTCTGGTCAGGTTGGGGTGGTGCTGGCAGTGTGTGCTGTGTGCTCTCAGAAGGAAGGGGAAGGTGGTGTGGCTTGCTGTCATTGCACATAGTGTGCGTGTTCATGGATGTAAAAGGAAGTTCAGCTTTCAGAGCTGTCAATCTGACACTGGTAAGAAATTAACGTTATTTAAAACCTGTCTCTCTCACACTCCCATTCATACACACACTCTCAAGTACAGTTATCCCATGCCATAAATGGAAAATAGCACAATTAATGTTATCTTCATTGATTAGTTCATTAATTACACACGTTGTTTGTGTTTTGGAACAGGAGCAGGTAGCAGTGTGCATCACAAGTGTAACAGTGCCAAACATCGCATCATATCACCAAAGGTCGAACCAAGGACAGGTGGGTACAGCACTCACTCAGAGGTACAAAATAATGATGTCTCTGAAGGCAAGAATGAGCACAGTCATGGCAAGACCTCCAGCCGGGAGAAGAGGAATGGCAAAGTGGCAAAACCTGTGTTGCTCCATCAAAACAGTACTGAGGTCTCTTCCACCAATCAGGTGGAAGTTCCTGACACTACCCAGAATTCTCCTGTGTCCATCAGCAGTGGATTAAATAGCGACCCTGATATGGCTGATAGCCCAGTAGTCACTGGTGTCTCCAGCATGGCTGTTGCCTCGGTGATGGGAAGTTTATCGCAAAGTGCCACAGTATTTATGTCAGAAGTCACCAGTGAAGCCGTGTATACCATGTCACCCACCACTGGCCCAAATCAACACCTCCTATCCTCAGATGCCGCTGCTCAAGGACTGGTACTGGCTGTGAGCTCAGATGGCCACAAGTTTGCTTTTCCTACACCAGGCAGTTCAGAGAGCTTGTCTATGTTGCCCACCAATGTCTCTGATGAGCTTGTGCTCTCTACAACTCTGGATGGTAGCAGAAAAATTCCAGAAACCACTATGAATTTTGACCCAGACTGTTTTCTTAATAATCCCAAGCAGGGACAGACTTATGGTGGAGGAGGCCTAAAAGGAGACAGCATTAGTACCAACATAAGACAGTCGCCCACAACAGAACGTGGGTTCAATTTCAGTGCAGCCCTAACTAAAGAGATTAAAACTGAGGACACTTCTTTTGAACAACAGATGTCCAAAGAAGCGTTTTCCTCCACTTCTGCATCTAATTCTCTCACCCTTACTACAGGGTCAGGTCTGCTTCCATCTGGAGGTGGACTGAGCCCAAGTACCACCTTGGAGCAAATGGACTTCAGTGCCATTGACTCCAACAAGGACTATTCTTCCAGTTTCAACCAGACAGTCCAGAGTCCTCATGTTCACCAGACCCCTTCCCCTAGCTTCTTTCTGCAGGATGCCAGCAAACCTCTCCCTCTTGAACAAAACACCCATAACAACTTGAATGACACAAGTGGCTCTTTTGTGAACACTTTAGGAATCCCCAATGTGAAAACAGAATCCTCCCAAACAACCTCTAATTGCAATGGCACAGTGGAAACTAGAATAGAGTCCACCTCTTCTCTCCAGCTCATGCAGTTCCAAGCAAACTTCCAGGCTATGACTGCAGAAGCTGAAGTTCCCATGGAGACCTCCCAGCAGGCAGAAGGGAATGAAAATCTTCTTAAATCAGGGGATCTTCAAGCCTGTAACACAGAGCACTACATGCAGCCCGAGGCCAATGGTGGTATCAGGAATGGGAATAATCTCCCTATTCTCCAAGGAAATATGGTGCAAGGACTCTACCCAGTGGCCCATCCCAGCTTAAACAACTCCTCCAACATGGAGCTTAATTTGGACCATTTTGACATCTCCTTCAGCAACCAGTTTTCAGATCTTATTAATGATTTCATATCAGTAGAAGGTGGAAGTAATGCCATCTATGGGCACCAGCTGGTGTCCGGTGACAGCGCCGGGCTATCTCAGCCTGAAGATGGCAACAGAGCAACCTACAACCAGGCTGAAATGTGCATCCCTTGCTGCAGCCCTCAGCAAGCCAGCATGCAGCTCAGCAGTGCCGAGAATGGAGCCAGCACCATGGCCTACATGCATGTTGCTGAGGTGGTCTCAGCAGCCGCAGCACAAGGCACCTTGGGGATGTTGCAGCAGAGTGGGCGCTTGTTCATGGTGACAGATTACTCACCAGAGTGGTCTTACCCTGAGGTAAGCTTCCAGCTTTTATTCATTAACAGTTATTCACCCATCTTTAATTCCTTAGTTAATAAGGGCTCCAGGAATCTTCTTGTTTAAACTTTGACAAGGCTTTTAAATATCTCCTCTTAGAAATAAGAGCATTTGAGGTCATTTTCATGTCTGAGTGATCTTTTTATTAAGCACCTCATTACCCTGACAAGGCTTCTTTCCTCACTTACGAAGCATCAGAACAGAACTGTTTTGTTTCACTATAAAGCAAAGTATCTCCAATGTGATGCCGTCCCAGTGTTGCCTAGTTTATGTAGAAAAGTTGTGCATACAGCACATTGAGCCTGACACTTAAATCTGCACTTGGTTTTAATGTTGCCAGTAGCTAAATATCTGGCCAGGAGTTCCTTTATTAGGTTCGGTACTTCACTTGGTTCCATACCTTATACCAGTGGTTTCCCAAACTTGTTCCGCCGCTTGTGCTGGGAAATCCCTTGGTGGGCCAGGTCAGTTTGTGTACCTGCCGCGTCAGCAGGTTCGGCCGATCATGGCTCCCAGTAGCTGCGGTTTGCTGCTCCAGGCCACAAGCAGCGGAACAAGTTTTGGAACCACTGCCTTATACAGATACAATCACTTGCACCACAGATTGGAAACGCCAGCACACAAACTCCTGTTTACATGAAAAACCTTACTGTTGGATGAAAAATATTCAGCCTTGACCATTGTAATGAATAGACATGATCAGACTGGGTCAGGTGTAAAGAGAAATTGTCCTTTAGTAGTTTCTGAAGCCTAGACTTAGAAAATTTTCTTATGGGCTCATTATTGGGATAAATGCAGCAGTTCAAGAAAAAAATCAGCTGTGCTGTAATTGTTCAGAACTCTCTGGTGAATTGTATGTCAGTTATTGCATGTCCATTGTTTCTGTGATCTAAACCCACTAGAGTGCATCTAGACTCTGAAATCTCTTGACATGGAATTGTGAGTGGGCAGGAGGGAACACATCTGGGGTGAGGAGCAGAGGAGTTTACCTAGCTTTCAGTAAAATGACCATCTGATGACTCCAAGACAAAACTGTTAAGGGAACAGGTAATGGATTACTTTCCTAAAGCCTTAGAATCACACCTGTTGGGTAAGAAGGGATTCAGTGTAATACAACAGCATTCATCCTTCAGAGAAGGAGGAGCTTTATGATTGCAGACGGTGCGAGTGGTCAGTCAACATTAAATAGATGGCTACTTCCGGGAACTGTCACATTCCATTCAGTCACACTTCTTAACCTGCCAGTTCCCATCCTGAGAACAGCCGATAGTGGCAGTCCAGCTACAGGTCAGTGTTCAGCTTACATGCATAATACAAATGTAATCAACCACTTAGTACAGTTCAGCCCTAATGCTGTACAGTACATCACAAATGTTGCTAGGGAAATCTGGAACTTTCTAGAATAGGAGATGGATGCCTGTCAAGGCCTGAGGCCACGCTTCAGTCAGTGGGGGTTCGGAATAACTCTGCTTCTGGGATAAACTAATCAGCGATTGGTCATTGATTACCTACCATGTTCTGTTAGTGGTAATTTACCATCAACCGGTCCCCAGAGAGAGATTGGAAATCCAGCATGTTTGTATCAGGATGTTGGGTTTTTTTATTCTCTGAGAATCATCCCTCGTAGCGTGATAAAAAGCTGACGTGGCAGGGCCTGTGGTGAATATTACTGGTATTTAAAAAAAAAATGGTTATTTATTGGTTTAATACTGTACAAAAGCACAATAACATGTTGTGTAGCAACTAAACCCCTCTGAAAATCAGTGCCAATAAATAAAAGCATCTGTCCTTTTGTTTATCTTTAACCAACAGGTAAATAGCTCGGCTTCCAAGGGAAGTGTTTCCTTTCCACGCTAACCAAACAGTAACAGAGTTTTAGCCCCCTATTTGTGGGGCAGGCCTGGCAGTCAGGTCCAAAAATACAATTGTCCCTCCCTTGTAAGCACCATCATCATGTTCCCATTGTGGTGAGAGCTGCCAACTGTGCATTTGACCAAAATAGAATCTGGGTTCTTCCCAAATGAAGGGGACCAGTGTGAATGGAGCCTGCCTTGCACAGGAGAGATGAGGGGTAGGTTGGAGATACCAAGCTGTGGTGCAGGCAGGAGCAAGAGGCAAGGCCCATGCAGATATGCCAGAGGTAAGTGTTTCCGAGAGTCAGCAGTGCTACCTAGTGTAGTGAGACCTACACCTGCACAGCTCACCTGCCTTAGCTTCATGAACATTTATTAATCCTGAAGAGCCCAATGATCCTTAGCCATAAACTTTAGTGGCGGACAGGGGGGCTACCTGAAACTCTGAGCCTGCTGGGAGAATTATTCTACCTTGTTCAAAAGACTCTCTTGTAATATATTGTTGCTGCTTTTCTGAATCTTCATTTTCTTTTTGTTATTTCCTTTGATGTTAGGCTTTTTTTTTGGCTCTGAACTGGCCCTTTTCTTTCATTTTGATTTCATTCTCTTTGTTTGTCTTTGACTTGATTTCCCCATTCTTTAGCTCAGGACTGACCTGAAGAGCCAATTAGCCATTCAGAATATCTTGACAAAAGGGATCAAACAGACTGTTCTCTTCTGCACCTTTGGATTTGTCAATAGTGTTACTATTCATCTCATTGTGGATCCCAGTTTGGACCATATGAGGTCTTGGTCTATGGAAAGGAAGATCATTCTCGTTGACTTCTGCAGCAACAGCCTGCAAAGCTGTCTGATGAGCTGGGACTTTTAGATGCAGAGTGTAACCGCTGTTCTTGCTGGTAGTCTCCAGTTTGCATTCCCCAATGATCTAACTTTGTTTTCATCTGCCACAAGTTCCATGCTGTTGGTGGCTGTCAGATCTTTTACATTTGCTGCTGAATCCATTGCTATGATTACAGTTTTCAGGGAGCTGCTCCTCCTAGCACCTGGTGGCAGAGGAGGAACTTAGTTCTCAGCACGACAATGACCAGACATTGGCAGCTCTGTCACTGTATCTAGTGTGAGCCTTTTCTTTTTCCACGGTTTTGTTTTCTATAGAGGAATTTCATTCATTCTTTCTTTTTCTCTTGCTGTCACCAGGTTCTGTTCTCTCGATGGAAGTGAGAACAAGGGGGAAGTAGCTTCTGGCACTGTCACGTTGTGCCAGGCAGGAGCAGGGCACACACAGAGGCCCATGTGGCCACACCACACAGGAAAGTGCTTCAGTAATAAACCCAGAGTGAGCAATAGTCAGAACAACTGCCAAGCATAGTAGATCTACAAGCCTAACTCTAAGGGTATGTCTACATTGCAGTGTGAGCCCAGGTTAGTAGAACTCGAGTTTGCAGACCTCAGGTTTGTTAACCTAGGGCTTGAGCATCGCATCTATATTAATTTGTGACACTAGGTTAGGAATTGTTGAACCCTGGGTCAACCTGGCGCTCCAGCATTATATAGGCCTGAGTCTAACCATCCATATCCCAGACTGTCCTTGTGCCCTTCCAAAATGTGGCCACTCAAACCTTTTGTTTTCAAGTGCAGTGTGGGAAAAATTGACAGCCCAGAGGACAAATAAAGGCACCCCGTGGGATTGTGGAATACTTTTGGTGGACTCCCAGAGCACGAGACCAGTGGGACACTGCGAACCAATAGGGCTTGAACCCTGGGTTCCAGCTTGACTCAGGATCAGACCCTCCACCCCTGTGGGGTCCTGGGGCCCTGGGTCCAAGCCCTGGTTTGTGTGTAGGTGGAAGGACGGTTAGGCTTGAGCCTGAGCTTACACTGAATAGTAGACATATCCTAAGTGCCTGCCCGCTACCCCTGCACAGGCAGTCGGAACAATCCCGGTCTTGTGCTCTGTGATCTCTCCTGTCCTGGCAACAGCACTAGTAGCCATCTAACAGGACGCTGCAACCTTTCAAAGGGATATGTTGTATCAGTGCTCAGGCACAGTATCTCTAGGAGCTCTCACCAAAGAGGTGCAACCCTCAGCACTATACCAAGGACTCATAATATACATGAATAACATTGAAATCCTTCTCAGACCATTCTCCCCATTGCATGTTCTGAGACTTTCCTCCATTCTTTCAGCTCAAGTCCTTCATGCCCTGATCTATGTGTCCCCCTGCTTTTCATTTTTTCCAGTAGGATTTCTGTGGATTTCACATCTCAGAATGTACATTGTTCACTTTTGTCTGAGCTGGAGAAGGGCCAACATTCTTCTCTGCACCTGCTCTCCATACTGGCAGACCGACTCTTCTCTCGGCTTATGTAGAGGGCCTAAAAGCTCAGAAAACTGATCTCTCTTTCGTTGCAAATCCTTCTTTTTATTCTGCTGTCATGGAAACCTTTTTGTTATCTAATTGATTCACTAAACCATCAGTCATCTCTCTTCCTCTCACAGAATTTGGTGTTATTTTCCTTTGAATGATCCTCTAGGTCTGATTATTCTATGGCCAGAATCACTGGGGACCAGTTTTCAAATATAATATTGGGTCCAGGATTTCTTCTTAATTGGGTAGATCCAAAGCTGGAGTCTATGGTCACAAATCTTGATTCCCAAGCAGCTCAAAGCATCACCTCAGATGTTCATTTTCTTTACTGATATACAATATTTGTTATATACAACTGCTGAGATATGGAGAGAATTTTTTTTCTTGCATTTGTACCACTGGGAACAGGCATCAAATTGCTATTCTATTGCTCCTGTGCTGCTTTTCTTGTGTTCCAGATTTGTAGGGATTCCGCAGAGTTCACCTTCTGCACTAATTCTAGCACAAAGCTGTCAAGAATCTCTCTTTCTGCTGTTTCTGAGGACATTCGGAAAGACCCGAAGCCAGAATTTGTGTTAGTTCATGTAACCACGGTGGCACTATTCTCCTAAGAAAGCCTTGTTTGGTTTTCTTCGTTTTAGGCAGGTTTTACTGAGGGTCACACAGACAGGTGTGCTGTGTGATCTTGGCAGTGGGCCCAGACCACTATCCCATTTAACAAAGAATGCTCAGAAGTGCATCTTAATGCTGTCCCTCTGGTGAACTTTACGTTTTTGCTTTCTGGTGTTCTGGCTGCCATAATCACATCATAAAAATATTATGTACTGTGCACTTCATATTTATCAGCAACCCATTAGCAAGTTTTCATTGTGAACTAATCAAAGAGTGAGAAAAGCCATAAAATTAACTTTCTGCATCTGCAAAACATACTCTGCTTTGGTGCTTCAGGATCCTAGGAATCTAGGATTGTTGGGTTCATCACAATAATCATTTTTGTTTTGTTTTACCATTCAGTTTGCAATTAATATTTGCTTGGAAATGAGTTTCCACAGACACTGAAATGACTGTGCTTCAATGTGTGTGGTAGGATTTGCCTTGTTTGGATTCTCAGTGGAGCTGGAAGAGTTGTCAAGGTGAAAATCATTTTTCCCTGAAGACAAATTGCAGGCAACAAGTTTTGATAATAAATGTTTCTATTGGCATAACACAATAGAAAAAATGCTTTGCTGTCAGAGCCCTTGCTTCATAGCTTCAGTGAGATTAGTCACCCATGAAAGGAACTCTTTAAACATCGGGAAAACTCAAACCCTAATGCTAATAAAAAGTGTAAACAAATACCTTTTTTTTTTCTTATGGCCTGTGTGTCCCTCCTGGGGATTTGATGATCCATCTTGTTCTTCCCTTGTTATTCCTCAATTCCTCTTTCACAGGTGCCTTCTTCCAAAGCCCTCTGAAGTTGGGGAAAGACTCCCACTGATTTCCATGGGTTTAGATTGAGGCCTCAGGGAGGAAGTATTGAGATATCACTGGCAAGCGTATCAATTTCAGGCTGTTTGATGGGGATATTATTACAGTCACAGAAACCCCCCACATTCTCCTTTCCTTTTTCTACTGTCATTGTTTGTTTTAAATATATGATTCTCCTGTAGTTACCAACAGCCCAGCAGTAACAATGAAGAGTCGTGTAGAAAACATATTGCAAAGTTCAGTTCAGGTGGATTAATTGTAAATAAATGGACCAGTTACATTATTTTAGCTGAGTTAAAAATCCTCCAAAGTCTCTTTCTGTCAATCCAAACATATGTACAGGAGCTCCTAGCATCTCAGTCACTCTTTGGTGTGTTCAGAAGTGACATGCCTAGAGTTGGTTTGGCCTGTTATCCAAATATTTGGGGGGGAAAGCTCAGAACATGAGAGTCAGGGAAACCCCCAGAGTGAACTGCGCAGATGCTTTCTGTTTAGACTGGCAGCAGGGTCCAGCAGAGATGCTTCTGAGCTCTTTAGCCAGACCCATCAGTGTAGGCCAAGAGCTATGGAAAGGGCTGAACTCATCTGAACCAGAAGAAAGGTCCTAGGTCAAGTCAGGCTCACTTGATCATCTCCGAATACGAATTCATATTATTGCCAGTGCTTAATTTGTGCTGGAGCCCCGGCACCTCTAGCCTGGCAGTTAATAGCCCCGGCACCTCTGGACTTGCCGCATCAGTTATGAAAGTAAAAAAAAACTGATTGAGCCCCAGCACCTCTTTCATTAAAAATTAAGCCCTGGTTATTAAGGTACTTTCCTTACCTGCAATTTTTTTGTGAGCTCTGTTAAGAATGAAGCCAGAGCATCTGTCATTCTGCTGGGCAGCTGGAAGAACACGCAAAGTTGCTGATTGAAACAATCCCTCCTTTGAACAGCACTTAGAGAGGGAAAACTTAGGGGACTTAACAACATAGAGGACATGTAAACAGGGTCTCAGGATAGACAGGGATGATGGTGCCTTGTTTGTGCCCTAAGCGTCTCTGATGATGCAGCCTGCTGTGAGCCCATCACCACACTGTTATAAAATGCTCTTTTGCTGTAATTAATTTAAGAAAATCAAAAAACTTCTGACATGAAAAGCCATTTAGATCTTAGCAGCCACCAGCCAGCTGCACCAATGGGTAAGATGCATCGCTCTGGTAGTTCAAAGGACCCTAGGGAACCCTCCTCCACTGTAAATGCTGTCTGTTCTGCCCATGCTGAAAAGGGAAATTGTGAAGCAAAGGCGATGGTAGGTGTTCTCATTTACCCAGAATGCCCTTCCAGCTATCAGCTGTGTCCCAGCAGTGCCAGTGTCTGGGCTCTGGATTCAAAACTGAAAGAGCTGGCTACGCTTGTGGACAAACAGAATCCCCTCTCCCTGCTGAGCTAGATGGCCACTCACCCTGTGTCATGCTGTGTCATATGTAACCTCGATTGTAAGCTCCTTGGGGAGGGACTATGCCTTATTCTCTCAGTAAAGTGCGTTCTACAGTTGTGGTGCTGAATACAAATACTAAATAGTAACTGAGCACCTTTCAACCATCTTAGAGAGTCTCTCCTGCAGTTTGCCACTGGAGGGCAGCACAGGAACAGCTAAATAAAGCAGTATCTCCTTGGAAAACAAAAGCAACCATACCTATGCATCTGATTACTAAAGAGCTCTTCTGATTTTTACAGGAGGCTGTTCCTTGTCCCTGCCTCAGTGTGAGAAGGATACAGATACTCCCAGTTTCTGTTCATCGGAACCCAAAGAATCTGAAGGGAATCTCTCTTTAAAAACACAGTCTAACGCTGAGGAAGGACTTGGGGATTTTTTATAGAGGGTCATTGACCCCTGGCTCAAGCAGCAGGCTCCCGTACACGTTCTGCCCCCAGAATGCAAGGTCTCTATAGACCCTTCCCTAATAGAACACAGGTAACGCTGTGCTCCATGCTGCTACCTTAAACCTAAAGCTGGAGTGGATGGGACTTTGTTGCTCTGTATTTGCCAGCTGTTTTAAAAACTAAGCGGAGTTAGGACAGGCTGGTGCCTGAATGGGAGACTTCTAAAGGAAAAGGGAGTTTATTACACAAAAGATGTGTGTTCTACAGACTTGCATAGAAGCTTCAGCCTTCAGCTATGAGTGATAGAGAGAGCAGATTCTCCTCCGGTTTGATAGGAAGTCCAGCTGCACTGGGCTACAGGGGTCCCTGCGTCATTTGTTTGCTGGAATTCTCCTCATCAAAGTAATCCTTCATCTGACTGATCTGAAAACCTTTCTCAGAAATGCTGCTAATGATTATTTTAAAAGCAAAGATTAAGTGCAGAAAACTTCAGTGCAGTATCGTTAAGGCTGAGAATGCAAAAGCATAAGAATCAGGAAATTCAAAAGTTGAGGTTCGCACAGCAACCTGCTCTCAAGCATATCACACCTGGGACATCTATATTTGTTTGGGTGACTGTTAAATGTGTGCCTTGCTATATTTCTACAATGTATTATTACTTGTCATGTGTACTGGGGTAGTACCTAGCCGTCCTCATCACAGACCAGGACCTGCTGTGTTGGATGCTGTGCAAACACCACAAAAACACAATCCCTGCCCCAAAAGAGTTTACAAGGTAACCCCTTGCAGTTGCTAGAGGAACTTGAACTTTTGACTGTTATTTGTAAAGTGCTGAGACCACCATCTAACTGGAAGAAGCTATTGCAATGTCATTTTCTCTAGAACTCAGCTAAATCTTGCCCATCACAACCAGCTCTGGGAAGAATATTTTTTCTTAGGTTGATTAGTAACACTTTTCTATCTCTGACTCAGATCCAGTCTCCCACCTTTACAATCAAATTCTGCCTCATCTGCACATGAAGGGCTTCTGTTGAAATCTGTAGGTGCTTGGCCCTGAGACCGGAGATACTGTTGCCAGGCTCAGTGCATGGTGTGGTACACCGATTGGCCACTCGATGTCACTATTGCAGCTCACAACTGCAGCCAAAGCCTGATCCCTTTTTCAACAACAAATATGCTGATTTGAATGCAGTGAACATTATTGTGAGGGTCGAAGTACTTGGTGTGGCTTGGTACATGAACGTTTGGAATCTGTTGTGGGACTGACGAAAAGGCTGGCAGGACACGGGCCGGCTAAGGAATCCTGCTTAG
The DNA here is from genome assembly GCF_013100865.1 of Trachemys scripta elegans. Classification (NCBI taxonomy): domain Eukaryota; kingdom Metazoa; phylum Chordata; order Testudines; family Emydidae; genus Trachemys; species Trachemys scripta. The sequence continues at coordinate 471,362 of NC_048316.1, read as the reverse complement.
CTGAGTTGATGGGGTGCACTGCCTGTCTGGGCTGTGAAACCCCTGAGTAGAGCCAATGGTAAAGCCCATTTTCCAGCCATGGACACGAACAAGGAGGGTTTATGTGGCTAGGAGAGGGGGTTCAGCTGGTGCTTTCAAACCTACTTGGCCCAGATGAGACGTAACAGAAGGAAGAGGAAAGGAATGACTGGGCCTAATGCTGCTGCCTAGCTTACGCCCTCAACAGGGAACCCCATTTGCTGATGCTGAGGGAATGTGGAGGTGGTATGGCCCCTCCCAGGCGGGAGCGCTATTTGTGGCCCATTTTAGAGCATGTGTGATGGAGTGTGACCTTAGTCTGGGGCTGCAGGATCAACAGAGGAGGTGCTTCCCACCGGAGCACAGGAGGGGGCAGAGAAGATGCTCCCCTGGAGGTCAGTATGCACTTTGCTTCTCTTTGTTTCTGGTTGCTGTAGTAGTTACACAGTAACTGCTCCTTCCCATGGGTCCCAGTGGAGTTTTCAGAGAGGTGGTCATTAGGGGCCATTACTGGGTCCCCCCTGCAGCAGTGTGTGTGTTGGGGATGAGGGAAGCACACATCCTAGAGGAGGTATTTAAATGTGCTGAATGCACATAAGGCATCAGTAGTAACCCTTCAGCCCTGACCTGGGCCAGGCCACAATGACCCCTTAACATGTCTGAGCTTGTATAGCCAGACTGGGCCCTTTAAAGGGGCCCATGCATTTTATTGCCACTAACACCAAAGGGGAAGAAAAGAAAAGCAGACTTGTGCATGGCTCAGGACAGTGAGTGCGCTCTGGCTGCCTTCATTCAGGGGGGTCTGGCTGTCAGCTCCCACCATCCATGACCTGCGTCTGTCTGCTGTATGTCCTTCCTCTACACCCTTGGCTCCTGGGAGCCACTCACCCACCCATATGGACTGTGACCTGAAAAACCTGTGCCCCGGGTCTCTCCTCAGGGGTCCCACAAACCCTATATCGTTTCTTGGGAAATAAAATAAATAACTATAAGAAAAGGAAGCAAAGTTGGGAACAAGGCAGCTAATGATTTCTCCCAAAGGATTCTGGGATGATTGATACAGAGAGGTCTGCAAAGGGAGTAACTCCTCCAACAACCTCACACTAGCCCCCTACCCTCTTGGCTCAGCAGAAGAGCAAAGATGGGAAGGTAAGTGATTTGATTTTGTGGGTGGAGGAATGTAATAGAGTTGGATGTTGAACTACTGAAAATGTGTGTGCAGGGAGCAAGGAAAGGCGTGTTTCTGGGAAAGGTGAGAATGTGAATGGAAGGGATTCTGAGACTCAGGTTAGTTCTTAAGTGCTCTTCCAGGACCAAGAAAAGAGAAGAGGAGTCAAAATTCCCCTGCCCCTTTCCTTCTGCTCTTCTGCTTCCTGCTCCACTCACTTCCCTTTGGCCTGTTCTGCGCTTATTCCACTGAGATATACCGCACTGAAACTTTAGCCCTGTCTTTGATGGCATCCTTTCCTGGGCAGAATGAGCTAATGGTGTGTGGTGGAGGTGGAGGGACCTCTGGAGTCACTAAGCCTAAACTGGAGGAGTATGAGAATACACAGTGTGTTTTCTAAGGACCACATTATTTCCAAGATTCTTGGTGTTCTCAAGCGGTGATCCAAGGGGCACAGTTGCTTGGGTGCCCTTAGTAACACCTTTGCCATTGCTCCTTTCATTGAACCTTACATTCAGAATGTCTGGAAATGTAGTGCTTTTATATATAGAGAGAAAACCGAAACATTCTCTGAAGAGATGAAAGGGTGGGCTGGATTCCTGAAAGGCGAGGTGAATTTTTGTTTTTTAATTTTCAATTTTAACTCCAGATTAATGACATTTCTTGCCTGAAAATTTCCTTAGGGTTTTTAAAACATTGAAGATTTGCTCAATGAGGGGATCCTGGTAAAAAGAGGTTTCTAGCTATCTACATGGGATGTATTATTATTCCAGTTTATAGCTGGCGAAAATGAGAGACAGAGAAAGAGCACTGACTCAAGCAATTCGCTTGGCACCTGCTATGCTGAATCTGGGCCTATTCTCAGTTTTCCTATTTGTAAATACGAGGCAGCAGTACAGTGCTTGCCAAATACTCCCCTGGTGCAAACTACTCCCTTTCAGGTTGAAGCCATTACAAATACACTTGGGGAATAAATGCAAGAAGCAAGCTCACCCCCAGACACTTTGACTAAACATTTCCAGAAAAATATTACATAAGAACAGCCATGCTGGATTAGTCCAATGGTCCATCTAGCCCAGTATGCATCTTCCGACAGTGGATGGTGCCAGATGCTTCAGAGGGAATGAACAGAACAGGGCAATTTATCAAATGATCCATCCCATCGCCCAGTCCCAGGTTCTGGCAGTCAGAGGATTAAGGATATCCAGAGCCAGGAGTTGTATTCCTCACCCTCTTGACTCATAGCCATTGGTGGACCTATCCTCCATGAACTTACCTAATTCTTATTTTGAACCCAGTTATACTTTTGGTGCCCTTTGTCATCGCTTATCCATGCTGAACAGTCCCAGTCTTTTTAATCTCTCCCCATAAAGAAGCTGTTCCAGACCCCAATCATTTTTGTTGCCCTTCTCTGTACTTTTTCTAATTCTAATATATTTTTTGAGGTGGGGTGACAAGGTGTGGGTGTACCATGGTGTGATGAATTGGAGAAACTGCCCACCAGCCTGGCAGAGATAAAGAGATCCCTTTGGCCCAGCTAGCCCCGTCCTATTATAGCTGCAGCCAATGCCAGGCCTGAAGAGTGTAGAAAAGGAGAGACCGGGGCCAGGTCAGTGCTGACTAGTGAAGAGGCAGGAGCTAGCTAGCACATTATCTAATAGGAAAGACCAGTAACCTGCCGGCCAAGGCAGCCACCAAGGAGCACGTTCTGTCTCCCAGTGTGGAGGAGACCTAATAGCCTCTGACAACTGAGGTAACTAGGTGACTGCAACCCAGAGACATTGTGGGGTTTGGATGCACCAAACCTACAGCTGCCCTGCCTGAAAGAGATGGTCCCAACAGCAGGGCCCAAGATCCACAAGAGGGCACCAGGGGAGGCAAGCCACACCAGCACATTGGACTATTGGGACCATTCCCCAAACTGAAGGGACTCTGGTAGGAAGTAGCCCAGGGCAGTGGATTTAGAATTCCTGCTTGGAGTGCCCCCTGTTCAGGGGTCATCTCACACAGGGATGAGACCTGGTAGAGTGGGAGGGCCTAGGACCTCCTAGCCCAGGGGTTCTCAAACTGGGGGTCGGGACCCCTCAGGGGGTCCCGAGGTTACTACATGGGGGGGGTCGCGAGCTGTCAGCTTCCATCCCAAACCCTGCTTTGCCTCCAGCATTTATAATGGTGTTAAATATATAAAGAAGTGTTTTTAATTTATAAAGGGGGTCACACTCAGAGGCTTGCTATGTGAAAGGGGTCACCAGGACAATAATTTGAGAACCGCTGTCCGAGCCCCATTGCCTGAAAGACTGAGACACCTTGACCAGGGAAACAAGGGGCCATCAAGCATGCCAGCCACTAGGCCACCTGGGCCTCCAAGCACTCTGTTACATACAGATTTATATAGCAGCATTATGATATTTTCTGTCTTATTGGCTATCCCTTTTCTAATCATTCCTAACATTCTGCTAGCCTTTTTGACTGCCACTACAAATTGAGCAGACATTTTCAGAGAACTATCCATAATGACTCCAAGATCTCTTCTTGAGTGGTAACAGCTAATTTAGACCCATCATTTTGTATGTATAGGTGGGATCATGTTTTCCAATGTGCATTACTTTGAATTTATCAACACTGAATTTCATCTGCCATTTTCTTGCCTAGTTGGCCAGTTTTGTAAGATCCCTTTGTAACTCTTCACAGTCAGCTTTGGACTTAACTATCTTGAGTAATTTTATGTCATCAGCAAACTTTTCCACCTCCGTTTACCTCTTTTTCCAGATCATTTAGGAACAGCCCTGATCCCAGTATAGATCCTCGGCAGACCCTGCTATTTACCTTTCTCCACTCTGAGAAATTACCATTTACTCCCTACCCTTTGTTTCCTATCCTTTAACCAGTTACTGATCCATGAGAGGACCTTCCCACTTATTCCTTGACTGACTACTTTGCTCAAGAGCCTTTCGTAAGGGACCTTGTCAAAGGCTTTCTGAAAGTCCAAGTACACTGTGTCCACTGGATCACCCTTGTCCACATGTTTATTGACTCCATCAAAGAATTCGAATAGATTAGTGATACATGATTTCCCTTTACAAAAGCCTTGTTGATTCTTCCCCAACATAACATTCATCTATGTGTCTGATAATTCTGTTCTTTTCTGTCATTTCAACCACTTTGCCTAGTACTGAAGTTAGGTTTACCAGGCTGTAATTTTCCGGATCACCTCTGGGACCTTTTTTTAAAATAGGCATTACATTAGCTAGCCACCAATCATCTGGTGCAGAATCTGATTTAAGCGTTAGGTTACATCCCACAGTTGGTAGTTCTGCAATTTCATATTTGAATTCCTTTAAAACTCTTGAATCAATACCATCTGGTCCTGGTGACTTACTTTTTAATGTATTGGTTTGTTCTAAAAACTCCTCTATTGACACCTCAGTCTGGGACAGTTCCTCAGATTTGTCACCTAAAAGGAATGGCTCGGGCGTAGGAATTTCCCTCACATCCTCTGCAATGAAGACCAATGCAAAGAATTAATTTAGCTTCTCTGCAATGGCCTTGTGTCTTGCTTGAGTGCTCCTTTAGCACTGTGATCATCCAGTCGCCCAGCTGATTGTTTGGCGGGCTTCCTGCTTCTAGCATAAGTCCACAGCGATGCCATTTCCAGCAGATTGGTTTGGTTTGGCAAAGTAAGGGGTCACAATGGGAAGCTTATGTCAACCTGAACTGTGTCACAGACTAGGTTCTCCATCGGTATTTCAGGTACCCTGGTCTTCAACTCCACTTTCTTATATTGGGGAGGAAACCCTTTTCATAAGAAAAATGTCTGGATGCAGCAGACTTAAAGGTATTTGCTACACAGCACTCCAGGCAGGTCATTAGGTGGCAATGACACCCTGATTTTGTTAGAGCATCTCAACTTTTGGATGGGCTCCCAGTCCCCTAAATATAACCTTGCCTTCTCTGCAGTATTTTTTCTACTGGATAGGTGTGAGATACTTTGCAAGCTGAATGTCCAAGAGGAGGGAATTCTCCTTTCTGCCCTCTCCCCATAGCCTGTCCAAGCTGTTCCCCTGGCCTCCAACAGAGGTGCAGCTGAGGAACAGAACCAGTGCCGTTCCCTCAGGGCAGCTAGGAAGCATTGAGCTCCTGAACCAAAAGGACCAGGTAAAGAGAAGAGCCCTATGGCCCTTCTTGAGGCCTAAGCCACAGGCAGATGGCTCCCTCTACTGATTGCCAACCCAGCAGCCCTGAAACAGACAGAGATCCAAAACTGAAACTCAAGCGCAGTGCTTCCACGCCTGGGTCATCAGGAGACTCCGCCTCTGGCACCAGGGACGATCGTTGTGCTCTGCTGGCCATGGCAGATGCATGGAGATAATACCTCAGAGAGAGCTACATTCAGTCCTTGCCAGAGGATCTGTTGCCTTGAACCTAAGGGCATTGAGAGCTAGGGAGTGGGGGATGTTTGAGTGAAAGCTAAAGGGGCTGCTTTTGGATCAAGCCCTGCCTGGCCCCATGGCCCAAGATAGCTGGGGAAGTTGCCTGCTCTCTGCATGGTGCAGCAGTGCGACTGTGCACTTGCAAGAGATGTTTAGATGCTTAGAACAGGGGCTTGGGAATCCAGACTCCTGGGTTCCAGTCCCAGCTGTAGCAGGGGAGTTTGGTTTGGTGGGTTAGAGTGCCAGGAACAGGGACCATGGCTTTAGTCTGTGTTTCTAGAGCACCTTGCATGCACTCCATGACTGAGGCTCCTTAGGTGCTACTGTGATATAGATGATAATACATCAGCCTCCTCGGTTCTATTACAAACTTTGCCACTTACTCTGTTTGTCCTTGGACACATCTCTGCCTCTCTGTGCCCCAGTTTCCTTATTTGTACAATGGGGATTGTACTGATGTCTTAAAGGGAGTTGTGATGCTGAATTAATCAATGTGCCTAAAGCACTTTAAGGTTCTAGGCTGAAAGGACCTGCAGAAGGACAAAGCCTTGTTGTTACGGGGCTACGTCTGAAACAGAAGTTCAGGCTGCTTGGAGCTCACTTGTTCCTGGAGAAAGAGCTGGTTTGTTTTGCTGAGCCATTATCATTTAGTGCCATGTGTGCTGCTTACCTGTTACATTTTATATACAAAACCTCCAATATCATTGGCAGGTGCTTCAAACTGCAGCTGATACGGTGCCGCAAAAAACAACTCAGTGTCCCAGAAGCCATTTGTTCTCTGCAGAGTTGCCCATAAAGCTGTCATTTTTCACTAGCAGCATTATCTGTGAAGGGGTCAGTGCGGCTTTTCTCTGGGCAGAGTTAATACAGTGTGGTTGAAAGATCAACACTGGTGCCTCCTTTCACTTGTGAGCATTACAAGGCCACATCATTAACTTGAATGTTCCCTCCCCGATCAGATGTGTGGCATAGACACAGAGCTCTCTGGAACCCCCTACAAGGAAAGCGGAAAGGTCTGAAATACGCTTGACCCAGATTTCTAAAGTCCCTGGTGGGACACACCACTGCAGCATATTTATCTGTCTACTTGTTTGTGTGTCTAGATACTTACACACCATCTCTGTGGAACCCAAGTGTCTTAGTATCTGTGTCCTTCCTTATCCAGCTGCATCAGCTGCATCCCTAGTTCCAGGTCTGATGGAAGCTCTTGGTGATTTGCACACACATCCTGCCCCATAAATGAGCCAGATTTCATTTATTCTCCCCCCAGTCCGCTCGAACTCCATGATCTACCCTCAGTTCTGGTGTGTGGCATGGCTTAGGATGTGACATGTGTTGTGTGCTCTGCTGTGTTCGGTGGGTGACCTTCCACTAGCATTAGGAGGGACTCAAGGGTTCCCTGTTGTTTCTGCAGAATAGATGGTGGCAGTCAGGGCAGCCAGTGCTTAAAGTCGTCCGAAAAAGCTGGGAGTCCATCATTTTCTACAGAAATGAAAGCAAATCACATCTGCCTGTCCCCCCCCCACCCCACCCCAACATCAATTCTGCCTCCAGCCCCACTTCTGCTTCTCCTACAACTCCTGGGGTCTGTGGGGCTGCAGTGGGGTCCCCGCTCCCCTTCTCAGGCTGAGTGTTGCAGGGAGGGAAAGAGAAGGGGAGGGGATAGGAGCAGAAAAGCCCTCCCCTTACGCATAAAGGGGAAGGAGGGAGCAGAACTACCCTCAGCATCTCTGCTCTGTTTGCTCGTGCCTCACTCCCTCAGCATCCCTGATTGGCTGCTTTCATCTCAGGAGGCAGGGCAAAAAGGAAAGCTGCCAATCAGAGGGGTTCCTCCCCACCGCCCAGGCAAGGCTGAAATGTATGCTGCTCAGCCACCTGACTTGAGTTGTAGAAGTTTTGTTTGTGTGTCTGCAACCCATTTCAACCAGGGGCACATGGAGTGCCGAGGGCAGCAGAATGCCGCGCAGAGTCCGTTGTGGTCAAGGCAGTGACGCACAGTACATGGTTATACCTTTGGGAGAGGGTGCAGGAGGAGCGAAGAAAAGGAAGTTGCTAGGGGAACAACCCTGCACCCCAGGGTGAGATTTAGAGGCCCAAGGGTACTCTAGACAATCTGATCATGACACTATAAAGGCCTGAGGCAATGGGGCCCTTGCTAACCCATGCAGTGATATAGCCAGAGCAATGTCAGTTGCAGAGACACTTAGCTAGTGACTTGGCAACACTGTGAGAACCAGCACTGGACGTCAGCCTGTATTGGAGGATTCCTGCTTCCTGGCCTTGGTTTTCTGTTGTCTCTCATGATGCTCTTTTTGGCCCATGGTTCCAAGTTTAAGTGCATGCACCGCCCTGGGGAATGCTTCCTTTGTAACGCTATTTCTTCTCTTTCCTGTCCTTTTCCTTGTAGGGAGGCGTGAAAGTCCTAATCACAGGCCCCTGGCAGGAAGCGAGCAATAACTACAGCTGTCTGTTTGATCAGATCTCAGTGCCTGCATCTTTAATACAGCCAGGGGTGCTGCGCTGTTACTGCCCAGGTAAGGTATGCCCATCTCATGCAGCTGGTGATATAATGACTGACCTTTCAGCAAGAATTTGAGAGAGGTGCAGGTGGGACTGGAATACTCACCCCAATAATATGGGACGGGTGGAGTTGACCTGTCAGTGAAATGGGGGTGATCTAGCAGGGCAGTGCTGGCAAAAGTGGTGTCATTAAGGCCACCCGGGCAGCGAGTATCAGGGCATGAACCTAACCATGGGTGTTCATGTTAGCATTACTCAGCGAGAGCTGAGCCAAAGTATGTGTTTACCCAGCTTACTGAAATGAATAGGAGAAATAATGACACAGTAAATGTTCTGGGGAGCAGCAGGTGGAAGGTGGGGTGACGGAGAGGATGTACACCCAGGTCACATTGCAGAGCAGTCACAATAGCTGTGGACTTGTACATATAGTGCAGCAGTTCTGTGAACAATCCTCTGAGCCCAGTACAGCGCTCTCGTGCTGGGTAGCACTTACCCATGTGAGGGGTCTCTTGCATTCAGTTACAGTGCCTGGCCCTCGCTGCGAGCCACGGCAAGTCCTGGCCAGTGTACAGTGTGATGGGCCTAATGTGACAGCGCTGAGCCCCCAACACTGTTCTGACTGATCCAAGCACTGCCAGTGTGGTAAGTGCTGCACAGGATACGGAGATCAAGGCGGTCCCTGCACCCAGGGCTTACTATCTAAAGCAGACACATTGAGGACAGATGGACCAGGAGCCCCGGGGAGGTGTGTAACCCTTCTTCAGCTCTGATCTAACTCTTCTCCTAGTGTAATGACGAGGGAAGAAGCATTTCATGTGGATTATGGTGAGGAGCATCAAAGAACTGACCTTTCAGCAAGAATTTGAGAGAGGTGTGGGTGGGACTGGAATACTCACCCCAATAATATGGGACGGGTGAAGTTGACCTGTCAGTGAAATGGGGGTGATCTAGCAGGGCAGTGC